>NC_043709.1:130672577-130684993 GCF_006229205.1 Suricata suricatta | reverse complement strand
CCCCCCCCTGCCTGCAGGTCCAGGAGCCTTGCCTGAAGACTGCAGGGCTTCCCTCCAACACCTCCTGGCCTGGTCCAGCTGGGGTCACACTTCCCCTTCAGTCTCTGGCTCAGAGGCCGGAAAATTCTAGGAGACCTTGGCCTTTTCTGGAGAGGAAAAAAGATGGTGGGAGAAATGAGCGGATTCCATTGGGCCCTCATCTATTACTTGCCAACCAGGGACATTTACAGTTTTATTGGAAGTAAAATCAAAAGCCTGGGGTCCTAAAATCAATCAGCCAATTGATCAATCCATTCATCTATTTATTATCTGTTTATCTATCTAGGCATTGATTAATCTTTCCTTCTCCCACCCCACCCCGTCCTAATCTCTGTGATTGAATCAATCTATATAGACAGACTCGGCGATGATAATGGGGCACCTTTGTTTTCCTTTGAAGGAAACTCGTCGAATGTTTCTCTCTGCCATTGTCCAGGACTCAGAATTTTCTCAGGGAACGATTTCAAGTTGAAATTTGCCTTCCTCCTTGGCTGGGGCCGATCTTTCTGGTCAAGTCGGGCAGTCCCAGAGCAGGGCCCTGCTGCCTTTGCCTCATGTGCCACTTCTTGGGGCCGGGGCTGAATGTGGTCAGGGCCATGCGGTGGCTCTGGTCCACCTGGGGCCCCCTGGAGGGAGGTGGGGTAGGAAAGTTCCCCAAAAAAGGGAGAAGAGAGAGAGAGAAGGGTCCTGGATTCTACTTTCACCCCCTGGCTCCCAGCGAGCGCTGTCAGCGTCTTCTGTGTGTCTACTCTCCGTAAGTGACTTATGTGCCGTCTTGTTTCCAGAAGGCAGGGAGTGCGTTAACTGTGGGGCCACCTCGACCCCGCTGTGGCGACGCGACGGCACAGGCCACTACCTCTGCAACGCCTGTGGGCTCTACCACAAGATGAACGGGCAGAACCGACCCCTCATCAAACCCAAGCGAAGGCTGGTGAGTCCGCCCGAGGAGGCGCTGATCTGACGCTAACCATTGTGTGTTTTTAATTTCCTCCCTTCAGGAAAGAGAGCGTTCTGCAGGAAATTGGCAGGGCGCTCAAAATCATGTCCGTTTGCTTGGGATAGGTTTTTGTTTTTTCCCTCCCCTTTTTATTTCTTGACTTAGACATACAGAAAAGCTCTCTCATTCTCTCTCTTTTTCTTTCCTTCTTTTTTAGTGTTTTATTTATTTTTGAGAGAGAGAGAGATACATACACACACACACACACACACACACACACACACACACAGTGTGAGCAGGGGAGGGTCAGAGAGAAAGGGAGACACAGAATTCAAAGACAGTCTCCATGCTCTGAGCTAGCTGTCAGCACAGAGCCCAACGCAGGGCTCGAACCCACGAACCACGAGATCATGACCTGAGCCAAAGTCGTACGCTCAACCGACTCAGCCACCCTGGCACCCCTTTCTCTCTCTTTTTCATCTTGACGTTTCCTAAGTCACTTGGATGCTGTGACTTTCTAAGGATGCTGGCTTTCTGGTGCTCAGATCCCTAAAAGATTGGCATGAGAGCTGTCAGGGGAGCAGAGCAAGGGACTGAAGCTTCTAGGATGGTGACCTTGACATGTAGCACGCAGGTGGAACATGCCGGCCACCATCCAGGACCTGCCCCGAAGTGCCAGGCCTCCTGGGTGGTGAACACAGTCTCCGTGCTTCCGTAGTGCCATGGCTGCGTCTCGTGCGCCCGTGCCTGAAGCTTGACCGGGCCCATGAACTGACTTTCACAGGCCTCGGCCAGCGAATCTAGTGGAGCTGCCCTTCCTCCGGGGTCTTAAGAACTGAGGACCTTCCACAGCTAATTCCTTTGGGAAAAACTGTGTGGTTCCTGTCTTGCCTCTCGGTCTCCTGTCACATTTGGTCTATTTCCCCCTTTGAACTACCATCGGTAGGGTGAGAGCTTCTAATCCCCTGCTTCTTTCTTGCTTAGATTTCCTGACCATTAGGACTACTCGAGAAAACCTGGCACCGCCCAGCGTTTATAAAGAAAACTAACAGGAAAAGTTCATTTGTAAGCTTGTCTTTGGTACCTCAGGCTCGGATTGAATAGCAAGTGTAGGTAACAGACAAATAAAAGCAGGCTTGGCAAATGATAACCTAACCACAGTCAAGAGATCAAAATGCTTTTTGTGGTGATGACATTCACCAAGTAGAGAGGGGAGGAGGGGAATTTCCCCACGCAGATTAATGGATAAAGTAGCATCCATCAAATTCTAAGTGTGTGTGCGTGTGCGTGTGTGTGTGTGTGTGTGTGTGTGTGTGTGTGTGTGTGTGTGTTGGGGAGGGCAGGAAACAAATCCTCTGCATTCTTTTCAAAGAATTATTTGTCGTCGCCATCAGATTTTAGTGCAACTCAACACCTTTCACATCCTTTTCAGAAGGAAAAACTTTCTAGGGATGGAAATGCCCACGTGACTTTAATTTTTGGTGGTCGTTGGTCTCTAAGCTTGATTCCTTCTGATCTCTGCCCCCTTTCTCCAGCTATACTCCACCTCCCCCGACTAGTCCCCGTGCACTTGGGTATTTTTTTTTTTCCTTTCTCTCATGTGCAAAGCTAACTTCCTAGGAAAAAGCTGCCGGATATCTGAGCACTGGCGATAACTCATAAACAACAACTTGGCTTCCCCAACCTAAACATCAAGATGTTTGAACGTATCAGAACAAGACGTGTTTGAAAAAAAAATGGCTGGAGGTGTTAGCACAGAATGAATGTGATCGCACCACAAAAGAATGTTCTGAATCACTCAAAACCTGGCCTTAGTAAGAAAAAAAAAAAAAGAAAAAGAAAAAGAGGGAAAGAAAAAAAAGAAAGAAAAAAAGAAAGAGGGGAAAAGAAACAAAACTGACAACAAAAACTTTCTTGTTAAAATAAGTCGCGGTACCATCACCATAACTGGACTTTTTTTTTAAGGTAAAAAAAATAGAAAGGAAAAAGAGGGTGTAAAGTCTCAGACGATGGGCTGAATAATGAGCAAGAGCACCCTTGACATTTTCTTGGGGTTTCTTCTGTCTGGGCAGACTGCATAGGAAGGGTCTACGTGCATTTTATAGAACTTGGGCTTCCTTCATCTCTCATAAGTCTCCAGACCTCTGAGTAATAATTGCTTGTAATTCTGGAGTTTATTGGCTGTCACATTCAAAGTGTCTTTTCTTTCTTAATCATCTCTTCTGGGTGGTTTTACCTTTTTAGTTCCATAGAATTCATAAGCTCCAGAGAGCTACTCAGGATACAGATCTATTTTTTTTTTTCTTTTCTGTCCTTAGATGTCTTTGATTTCTGAGTACCTAGAACTTTCTCTTTCTTCTTTCCTGTGTTTCCCATTCCTTCGCGCCGGTTCTGCCTCTCCCGTTTGCTCTTTTTGCCTGGCTCCTTTGCATCGGTGCAGACCACCCAGCCCATAGTGGAGCTAGCCCTTCTGTCTGATGCGTGTCTGACACTGAATGAACTCACACAGGAAAGAGAAGAAATGGCCGGAGAGAAGGTCCGTAGGGTATTTTTTTTGTCTGGTGTCGCCAGGTTTTCCGTGTATCTGCCGGCTGGCTGCGTGCTTGCTTTATTGGTGTACTTGGTCTCCCGCTAGTCAGCCAAACGCTGTGGCTTTTAGAGGTTCCGTATCAGTTCTCATCCAGTCTGTGGCCCCGAGTCGCGTTCTGAGCCTGCTTGTATTTATGTGACTGTCCGTCTATGGGGAAGGACTCCCACCAGGAGCCTCTGTCTGGAGCTCGCATTTAAAGTTGCTGAGCTGGGAAATCTGGTGCCCGGGCAGACATTAATCTTCTCTATCTGAGTATCTCTTTTAAAGAAGAAAGTACAGGAAGATAGTAATAATCACATGATAGCATCGTTGTCAGAGTCATTAGCACTGATTCTGTGTATCATTTCCATCCCGAGAGCAGACGAGTGAGTAGAGGTTGTTTGTGACTCAGTTCAGCAGGTTGCATGGAGGCAGGTGGGCACGGACAGCTGGGGCCCGAGGGGTCCTCCAGCACTGTGGTGAATTATTCCAAAATGGGCAGCCAGAAAGTGGAGCTTTCTCAGTTATGACAGATCAGCGTGGTTTTTTTTGAGTTCTTTAAAAAAAATTCGTAAGGTTTATTTATTTTTGAGAGAGAGAGAGAGAGAGAGGGAGACACAGAATCGGAAGCAGGCCCCAGGCTCCGAGCGGACAGGAACGTGTCTGTGGCACAGTTCAGTGGTTAATTGAGAATTCCCACCCGGGCTTCCGGATCTGGCAGCTGCAAACGTTTGGCCTAACGTTTTGCTCGACGAAATATTGACGGAAAAGCACACCACGATCCCTGTGGTTGTATTCCAGGCTTTTGGAAACATGCCAGGATTTTCTTGATCACTGATAGCTGAATTCTTGCTCTTCCTCTTGCACTTTGACAATATATTTGAGTCCAGAGCAGGGAATACTTCTGCAGTTAAAATTTTCTTTTTATATTGGGGGGGATGGGCGGGTGAGAGGTTGACAGACAGAGGTAATAGGTTAAACTTCATTTTCTTTGGAAAGTTTCTGAGCTAAAAAAATACTTTTTTAAAAGCGTGGATATTGAGAATAAGACCCTTGTTAATTTAAGCGCGTCAAAAAGTGAAAGAGCAATCACCCTCTTCAAGGAAACAAGGCAGTGACACAATCGAATGATTAAAATCCAAGCGGGGGTGATACCTGCCCCGCAGCGCCCCGCCCTGGGGCCGCCAGTAGGAAAGACCTAGTTGCACGGAGGTGACGGGGAAAGGACAGCAGGACGGGCGGGGGTTCCTGTCCACGAGCAGAATTTCTCGTGCTTTTCAGTTTGTCTCATGAACCGGAAGTCACCGAAGGGGAATGAGGGTGGCGGTCCCCAGGAGGGACCCAACCAGGAAGGATGGGCTCCTGTGAGTCTGGGGCTTGGGTGCCCTGCTTGGTGCCTCCTAAGTGGGCAAGGTCCCATGAGCACACGCACATGTGCACATGCACACGCAGGCACACACACATGCACACGTGCACACCCGCGTGGACATTCTCCCACGGTGCTGGCCCTCTGTTCTCTTTCTAATCCAGCATTTCTTCACTTGGGATGTGTCTGTGGCTCTCGACGTTTGGGTTTCCTTCTCCTCTGCTCTTAGGAGGTTGTGATGGCCAGTGGCCTCGTGGAGAATCACTCTTCTTGGTGGTTGCCCTTGACAGAGACCCCTGCCCCCATCCTGAGAACCCAGTATAGAAACGAATCAGGTGGATTCCGCGTTGGCACCCATACAAATCAAACACCCGGGGCCCAGGGAGGTGGCGTGAACTCCGGGACCCTCCGGCCCGCACCCCGGGGAGCAGCGGGCCACGTGCTGACCACTGGACCACAGACCCGGGCTCAGGCCAGCCGATCGCCTGCCGTCTTCTCCTTGAGGCAGCTTTTAGGGATCTTCGTGACTTTCATGTGGGCCACTTGCTAGTTTTGATTTCAATGACAGTTTTGTTTTGTTTTTTAGTCTGTCTCCGTAGTTCTGAAAACACACTTAACATCTGTTTTAATCTTACCTGCTCCCTCTCTCCCTCTCTCGCTCTCTCGCTCGGCCCCCACTCCCAGTCGGCAGCAAGAAGGGCAGGGACGTCCTGCGCCAACTGTCAAACCACCACGACCACTCTCTGGAGAAGAAACGCCAACGGAGACCCCGTCTGCAATGCCTGCGGGCTGTACTACAAGCTGCACAATGTAAGTGTCACGGGCCGGAGCCGTCACCGCCCTGGGTGCCCCCCCCCCCTTCCCTCCTCTGGGCCCCACACCGGCCTCCGCCTAGGGTGACCAGTGCAATAGGGAAGCGGCTGCCCACAGCGCGGCCACTGGAGAGCTCGGGCAGAGCACGCCGTGGTGCCCTGGGTCTGCACAGACCACCCGCTGTGCCATGCGGCGACCCGACGGCCGAGGTGGCCTGCTCCGGGCATCCCCGTCTCCCTTTGGGAGAACAGTGATCGCGTGATGTTTCCTCTCAGTTTCCACTCTTTGCACGAAAGAGAGACGGGGGGCACGCAAGAGAGTGAGCAGGAAAGGGAGATGGAATCTGGGAGAAGTGTGGCACGCGGCCCAGAAGTCCTGGGACAGGGGACAGTTCTGTGACTGGAGGGGCGGGAGCCTCGTGTGGCCGATGTTGTGCATTTTCAGCGGCTTCTCCATGTAAACGATGTGAAATGAAGCGTCTGGGAGATGTCGTCAGGGTGAGCTTTATCATCCAGAGACGGGGCGGGGGGGCGGACCTCTCCTTTCCTCTCGCGTGTCTTGGTGGCGGAGTGCTGATGGCCAGTCAGTCACCTGGGCTCGGTGGGCCGTTTCTGCTCTTTCCCTTGAGGGTCCCCCCCCTTTTGCAATATGTTCACCTTAAAAAAAATCAGATTTTTTTTTCCCCCTGAAATAACTCTGGCTGACAGGCCAGGACCTAGTGACGCTTGAAGTGTAGTGAATCCCAAAGAAAGAATTGCTGTTTCCCTCCCCCGGCTCTCACACTGTCCTCTTCTGCTCTCCTTCCCCTAGAGCGTCTCTGCCGGTGTGATCTTGGCAGAGGCCAGGGCTGCGTGGGGGAAATGGCGGGCGCCCTGCCCTTCTGGGTGGACCCCTCATCCGACCTGGGAGTCGGGGGTGGGGGGGAAGATCTGCTCAGGTTCGTGGAGTCAGGGTGGCACCCTTGTTCCCCAGACTCTGGACTGGCGTGCACACCTGTTTATTAGCAATGAAACCCTAGTTCCGTTTGCACTTTGGGGACTCACTCGCTCACTGCAGTGGAGATAAACAGATCTGTGATTAAAATCTGGAGGATTCGGGGCATCAGAGTTTATGGGCCAGCCAGTCATCTGCCCAGCCTCTCCGATTGTCTTGGCTATAGCTCATGGTTTTCAAAGAACTTTCAAGTTTCTTGATTACATTGGAGCCTCAGCTAGTCCCATGATGTAGACAGAGCAGAAATTATTCTATTTCCGTTTGACTCGAAGGAGTTATGACTCAGAGAACCAAGTGTCTTGTGCAAACGGACATGGCTGGTGGAACGGAAGAGCTGGGCTCGGACTGATTTCTGAGCACAGGCCTTCCGGGGACATCAGCGGCATCAGGACTCCTAGGGACCGGGGGAAAGTTAACACTTTCCCGATTCAGAACGTGCCCGAGTTCAGTTCATGGCCTGCATACAGACATGTCTTTCCTATTCCCATAGCAGTACAGGAACGACAGATTACCCGGCTTTAAGTTTCTCCGATGACTTAGCCACGACGAGATATGGTCTCAGTTGTGTCCAGTGTACAGAAAGTTCTGAAGGAGATGGATTGCTCCTCAAATCAAGGGACCGTCAGGGAACCCTCGTACTGCTCACTCCTGGGAGAGACGCTTGCTCCGCAGCGAGTGTGGTTTTTTCTGCCTCCTCCAGTTTAGCAAGGCCTCACAGAAGAAGGCAATTGATGTGTATTTAACGGCAGGGGATTCTCATCTATTAGCCTTCGCATGGCATCGTGTTCTGTTATGCCCACCTGGACACCTGTGCGCGTGTGGGAGGAGTTGGTCCGCGTCTTCTTATCTAGGTGTTTCGATAACTACCTATCTCGGGATCAGTGTCTCCAGGTGGTGTTGCGACTAGTTATCTGGGTCTGGGCTGCTGTGTAACTAGATATTATATTTAGATATCTGGCTGTGTGTGTCTAGATATCAGAGTGAGGAGCTGTGTGTCTAGACATTATCTTGGGGGAAGATGCGATATGGAGTAGATTCCTATCACCTCTGTCGGCTGTGTCTCTATCTTGACTGTCACTTTGAAGAAGGAACCCTGAGATGTTCTTTTGGCAATGACCTTTTACCTCGCCTGCCTTCCTGGTGAGAGGGGGGATCGGGTGGCAGCGCTGGGCCCCTCCTCAGGGTGACCTCAGGAAGCCGTGTCTGCTGCTTCTAGAAGCTTTGCTGAGGGCCTTTCTCTCTGGACTGTTGGAACCTCTTTTCCTTGACGGTTCCTTTTCTAGCTTTGGGAGCCCATCAGGTAGGTCCTGGAGCCAAGAGACCAGAGGGAGCGACTTGTCTTGTCTCTCTCCGTCCTGAGGGCCGGGGCGGGAGATGATGCTTTTCCCGAAGGACTCAGGAACCACGGAGACCCCGGCAGTCTCTCCTCGGGTTGGCCTGCCGCCTTCTCCCGAAGCGTGGCCGGGTGTGTGGTCTGCTGTGTGGGGCACACCTCTGCCGCTGAGTTTAATCCCCTTCTGACTCCTTGTGGGGGATGCTCTCTGAGGCTCTGTAAAGTCCCCTCTTGATTCTACCCCCTCCCCCCAGCCCACCGAGCAAATGTGTTTTAAAAACAAAACAGAGGCTTCTCAAAAAGAGAGAGATGGCGTGTGCTGCCTTCGGTGCTGAGACCGGCCGCAGACATTTCAGGGCCGGGCCTTGCGTTCTCCTCCCTGGACCCCACTCCTGCTCCACAATTTTCAGGGTGCAGGGGGTGTCCCCATGGCGCCCCAAAGTGGTCGTCAGGTCCTTGGCCAGGGGCTGGGTGGCCGTCGGTCTAGGTAGACGCGCACAGCCAGAACGGGGCAGGAACGGCAGCTTTCAGTGATGGAAGTTGCTGGTAAAGGGCCGACAGGCTACCTTTTGGGGGGCGCGCTGCGGTGACACACCACCCCGAGCCTTCAGGGTGCGGGGGACGATCTGACCACGCCGCTTCCTGCGGTACAGCCGGGCAGAGGGAGGAGACTGAGAAGTACTTTGAACAGGGGTGTAGCCTCGTCTCAGGGCCCCTGAGGACGACCCACACCCTCCGGGTCAGGCGCGCTGGCTGTGGTTTTATGGTCGTGGCACACATGTTGGATAAGGAGATAAAGTGTTGTTTCCCTCTTGAAGATGCGTCGGTTGCCCCTGTGCTCATGAAATGTTCTAAGGAGAGTCAAGGAAATAAGACAAGTTATATTTCTGCTACCAGCGACATGCAGTCAGATGGGTGGGTCCCTAGAATATGGTCCCAGGAACGCAGCTTCCCGAGACAGATTTCCCTCCAAGTGACTGGTGCGGACAAACGTAAATAGAGACCCCCTCTGCCTGGGACCCCTTACCCTGATCTCTTGGTTGCTGAAACCGACGGAGGCTGACAGGCAGCACTCCTCCACAGACAGGAGCTGGGGGACTCAGGGTCCCTGGGAAGGGGACAGGAAGGGGTGGGAGGAAGGGGTCCCCCCCAAAGCAGATCCCCGGTGCGGGGCGGTCAGAGCAGCCGCGGGCCAGTGCGAAAGCCCGGTCCCCTTTCAGAGCCAGCCAGAAAGTGTAAAAAAAAAAAAATTGATCTTTGTTTAGATTAACAGACCCCTGACTATGAAGAAGGAAGGCATCCAAACCAGAAACCGGAAAATGTCTAGCAAATCCAAAAAGTGCAAAAAGGTGCACGACACCCTGGAGGACTTCCCCAAGAGCAGCTCCTTCAACCCGGCCGCCCTCTCCAGACACATGTCCTCCCTCAGCCACATCTCCCCCTTCAGCCACTCGAGCCACATGCTGACCACCCCGACGCCCATGCACCCGCCGTCCAGCCTCTCCTTCGGACCTCACCACCCGTCCAGTATGGTCACCGCCATGGGTTAGATCGCTGCTCAACGCTTTGAGGCCTCCGGGCGAGAGTCCCTCCAGCCCCTTCTACGTGCATTTTTGCAGGAGCAGAATCATGAAGCCGAAAGCCGACGGATTTATGTTTTTGGAAGGCAGAAAGCAAAAGGACGTTTGCCACTTTCACAGAGGCGCTCGCTGTGGAGTCTGTGTTCTCGGTCACTGAATCTGGATCCCATTTGTGAATAAGCCATTCAGACTCCTCCTCACTATTTAACAGGGTCTCTCTAGTGCTGTGAAAACAAATGAGCAAGCAAGCAGCCGTGCTGAACATTGCATATAACTTATATCCTAAGACACGCTGTAGATTCGAAGAAGACTTGACCGAATCCGGGTAGCTGTAAGAAAGGCATGGACGACGCCGAGAGTTCTAAGGAATTTGGGGGAAATCGACTGCGGAAATGGAGAAGAAACTAGGTCTGCTATTCAAATGGACCCGCGGCCGGGGTCGTTTCCTTTCACTGGCCGTTGTTGTTTGATGCATTAAAAGAAAAACAAAAAACAGAAAAAAAAGGAAAAAAACAAAACAAAACAAAACAAAAAAAAAAAAAGAAAAAAGTCGTAGGCAAATCATTTGTTCAGAGCTGTGGGCGGGCCGCTCTGGCTAGGAGGGTCTCCGAGTCCCCGGTGAGCAGGGTCACCGCTCACACGACGCCGTGACGGGGGCTCAGGAAGCCTTTTCCGGCCCGCACGCTTTGCGACCGAGTTCCTTGTAATTGTTGTTTGTATGTATAATTCAAAGCACCAAAATAAGAAAAGATGTAGATTTATTTCATCATATTATACAGACTGCATTGTTGTACAAATTTATTTACTGCTAGTGTTAAGAACTACTCTTTGTTTTAATATTTTCCTTCTTTCTCAAGTTCTTGTGTTTTTTTTTTTTTCGGTTGAATAAACTAGACAATATTCGGTTGACCTCAGGTGGTTGTGCTCCAGAGGGTCCATTTTCCATTTTGTTTCTTGATGATATTTATTAAATAGCTTCTAAGGGTACAGCAGCTTCTGCCCCCTCCCCCCTGCACCCCGCAGCCTGTGCTCTGAGCTACCAATGTGCATGCCTGCGACTTGGGCTGGACAGACGGGGCCCCGAAGCGGCCGCCTGACTGTCAGCGCCCTGTCCTGTTCTGTGTTAGTGACCGCTGCCTTTCATCTGGGCTGTTGGAATAATACTGTAAGAATACACAGGAAAGTGAAAATATTTTGAAAACAAGCAAATAGCATCGCATTAAAGCGGTGGCCGAGCCCTCGTAGGACCTGGTAGCTCTCGCTAATTTAGACACAAAACCCAAACATGTTAAGTTATTTGCTAGGAGATCAGAGAGTCCACAGGTCTTCCATTGGGCGGCTGCGCATCTCTGGAGCCTTCTCTGCAGCCCAGAGGCTTTCTCCCAGCCGGGGTGGGGGGTGGGGGCGGGCTGGGGTACCTTCTGTGTCCCCCAGTGTGCTGTGGCCCCTCCTGCTGGCCCGGGGGGCCCCCCCGGGTGGCCTGGCAGGAGCAGTGGGAAGATTAACTGGTGGAGATGCACCAGCGGACTCCAGCGGACAGATGCCTCCTGCTTCTCAGCAAGACGTGAAGGCGCGGGGCTGGCGCTTGTGTTCATCTCTGTTTCCCTTTCCTCCTGCTGAATTGAATTAACGCCACAGTGGAGGGGTTATTGTCATGTTTGCGGAACACGAAAATAACCGTTTTTTTTTGTAACTTACGCTGTATAGTTTCCTTTTACTCTGTTGGCAGAATGTGTAACCGTGGCACACATTTTGAAATCTCTGTTAATCGCCTCTCTGCTTTCTTAGCAAATATTTTAAACCTAAGGCTAAATGTTGAAATAAAGGAGTTAGAGACTTACTGAGCTGCACCCTGGAGATCTTACTGGCTCCTGATTAATGACCCGCACCCGGGACGTTGTTTCCAGCCACTTTCGAGGTACCGAAGGGTCCCGTCTTCCCCTGCCATGCTAAATTCGGGAGGTTTGCTTGTGTGCTTTCAGTGTCTCAGGACCCACCACCTCTTTTCTTCCTGAACAGATCTGAGTCTGTGCTCTTTCACCTTAAGAAGAGAGAGTTCAAATTCTTGACATTCTTGGGGCGGGATGGGGGGACGTGTTGTGCACACATAGAAAACTCCCAAATTCGGGACTCACACAGCTGCATTGTGTGTCAGGTACTGTGGGGTTACTGGCGTTTCTGCTCCTACTTCTTCAGAGAGGTGTCCTTTTATCGTTCTGTCCCTTGATTGAACATTGGAAGATACTTCTAGAAGATGGTGCGATGGATCTGAAACATAGCGATGATTCAGTTCCTTCTTTGGAGCAGTATCGTGTGTTTTCATGGTTTTGGGTTTTTTTTTTCTTTTTTTTGACTTCACATAAAATCCATAGAAAGTATGATCTATAGAACAGCAATGCGAGGGAGGGTTTAGTCTAGAAAAACAGAACGAGACCGGAGAGCCAACATATTGCTGGAATATTTCTGAGGAAATAGTCATCCCTAATTAATTCTCAACCTGTTTTGCCTCACTTTTGAAATAGGTGCCTTAGCTTCTCCCTATGAGGTTAGCTGTGAAATACATGTGCAAAGTCGGACTATTTCTTTAAACCATTTGAAAAGCCAACGTATGAGAAGAAAATAGGTACCTTAGTTCTTGAACAGTTTGGCTGTTTATGGACCCCTCGTATAGGGCGGTGGAAATTCATGAAGCTATAACTTAGAATTAAAGTGTTGCCGTCACATTTTCAACAAATACCTAGTAAGCGTCTGGGTTGGAGTCTATTTAAAACCACTTTTTTTTTTTT
>NC_043709.1:130652632-130672477 GCF_006229205.1 Suricata suricatta | reverse complement strand
CCCCCCGACAATTCCAGATTTCCCAGAGCTCAGTGGATTGGGTTCACTCTTCTGAGGACCTCAGGGCTCCTGATGAGTGCTGGACCCAGGGAGGCCTCCTGGAAGGATGAGGGTCATTTGTTCAGTCTGATGCTTGGGGCTCACTCAGACTGGACAATTCGAGAATTAGAGTGGGAACACGGACTAGGAGGCGGCCATCCGGTGTATGTAGGCTACCAAAACAAAGCTCATGACCCGTTCACCTTTCCCTGGCACGCATCACATGAGGAAGGCAAGATGCCAGGCTCTCCAAACGGATCTTCTCCGTTAATTCTCAGGAGAGCCTTGTTGATGGGAAGATTGTGGTCATTTCATGGCTTAGAACACGGTGAGGGAGAGTGGGTATAACTTGCTCAAAGTCACGCATCTTTGAAGTTAAGTTTGCTTCAGACTTGGACCCAGCTGGGTGCAGAGCTCACCCCTTGATGGAGGTCCGGCCTCATAAGGAGCAGATCCTCATAAGGATCTACGTCTGCCAGGCACATAGGCCACACTCAGCATTTTGTTGGAAACATGAATGACTCTGCTAGGCTGCTTTGAACATATATCAGTCCCTTTCTCAGAGTTGAAATCAAAATCACTCATTAAATATGGTGGCTTCCAATGAGACCGTGTTCTGGGCAGGTAGGAGTGGTTGGGGGTGTGTGAGACAGACAGAATGTTCTCAAGTTCCTCAGATGCCTGGTCACAGATAAGGTAACAGAACAGGAACACCCAAATCTTTGGCTTCCAGGCGAATTCTTTGTGAATGTCAAGTCCAATGCCTCCGTGCAGCTAACATCTATATGTTTGTCGCTGCTGCTGTAACAAATTACCAAAAAACGTGGTGGCTTATCATGGCCCAAATTTATTTTCTTTACATGTCTGGAGGCCCCAGGGAAGAATCTCTTTCCTTGCTTTTCCAGCTTCGGGAGCCTCCTGCTTCGTTGGCTCATGGCCCTTCCCTGGGTCACACCATCCTCTGGCTTCCATCCTCACATCTCATATTTCTCATTTGTCAAAAGGGAGTGGCTGTCCCTCCCCCTGGAGAAGGAGGTGGCGTAGAGGGTCCCAACACTTGTCCCTCCCGGGTTGGGTATGCAACATGAAGCCGGGGGAATTTTTCCACGACGCAAACTGAGCAATCCCCACCTGGAGTTGGGGGCGCCATCTTGGTTTCATCTGCATCAGGCGGTATCCCCTGAAGCTGGTTCCACTGGCTGCTGTCTACTCTGACACCAAGGGGCTGGTGAAGGAAATACAGAAATGCAGCAATCCCCTCAGCCAAGCCCAGTTTTATTCACAACCTCTAGTCTCACAGGGTCACTGGGAGCTCCTTGGACCCTCAGGGGAGATGAGAGTGCGGTCCTTTGCATTTCATGTGAACATCTCAAAACTCGCCAGGGGGATGGCTTTACGCAGGAAGGCCAGGGAGGAAGCCCTCATTCTGTGTCTTTTCGCTACTCAGGATTTGTCCATAATGGCAAGTGTAATAGAATGCTCGAGACCCCTGTTATTCTCTTAGTTGCATATAACTGATGGTCCTTCACCCACATGAAAGTGCTTTTGGAATCAAACTTCAGAGACCTGGTGGGTGAGGAGCTGGACATGTCTGGGTAGGGAACAGACGTCTCTCAGCCTCCCATAAATTGTGAGCACCCAGTCCGGCTGTATATGAACTCCTCTTCTAGAGGGTTACTCTCTCTGTGCCCGAGAACAAATTAGGACGGCAGACCTCACTCACCGGATGGGCAGGTTCTGATGCTCAGGCCTAGGCTCACAAGAGAGGAGACAGGAGGGCCGTGCCTTCTTAATCGCATCCGGGCCTCCCACAGCATGACCGGTGGCAACACCGAAGGGTGGAACTTGAAAGGGTGGAGCTCGAAGCCCGATCTTCCGTGCTGTCGCTCTGCCCACACCGCATCCCCGAATCCATCAGAGCTTGACCCTCCATTTGTGGGTTAGACAAGCCATTTACTTCTGCAGCTTTTCCTTTGAACTCCAGATCCAGCTCCACCGTCCGCTGCTTAGCATGTCCATTCAAAGACGAGGAAGGGAAGGCAGCAGCCTCTGTGCCGGCCTGCCTCCCTGGTCACCGGTGGCTCTGATGAGGGTAGAGGTTTTCAGCTCCAGCAGCATCCAAGACGAAGCTTGGGATTAGGTGTTTCTGCTTTCCATTACCACAGATAGAAGAGCTGGTGGGCGGGCTGTCCCCACAGCCAGCTGGCTGGACAAAGGTGAAAGGAGAGGAGGAAAGAAAGAGGCATGCGTCAATCCGCTTTTTCCATCGCCCTGGTCCTCTAAGGTGCACTGCTGGTCTGTCATGACCCAGGGAACTAAAGCTCTACAGGCATATCTGAGTAACCCAAAGACACAGAAAGGCCTGTGTCCCCAAGGCCCTGTCCTAGACTGCAGGGGAGCTGGTCTATCCGTCCTCAGCCTTAACAGTACAGAAGGGAAGTCTACAGTGTAAGCCTTAAACTTAAAGGAAATGCCGCCTTGGCTTACCACTGAGAAAAAGGTGTTTAGTATCTAGATGAAGATATCCCTAATGAAAGATGTCACCTTGACTTCACGTCTTAAAAAGAAAAAACCAGTTATGTCAATGGATGTCCCATTTGATGCCTTAGAACTGTACTCTGCACCCATCAGCCACTGAATTTAATGTCTGCGATAATGTGACAAGAAAACCCAGCTTGATCCTGGAGTCTCGGTGGATTTTTGGTGAAGACAGACGGCCATAATGCAGTGAGAAAAGATGCTCATGACAAGCTGATGTTTGCAAATCAATACAATATGTTGGCTTGCTCGGAACTTCCCCATTTTGTTAAGGATTACGTTTCTACATGGTTTGCAGACTAGATGTTAATCAGGGGCTGTTGGCCAGAGAGGGCCAACCATACCGGCAAATAAATGCATGTAAGATGCTGGAGAGTGATCGAAGAGGAGTAGGTACGCAGAAGCCTGGAGAATATGAAACCGGTTAAGGACTCAAAGGTCATTTTGTTCAGGGCAAAATTCTTGTGTGTGGTGCTGACAGTTTGCCCTCTGGTGTTTTTAGAGCTTAAAGGATCAAACTCGTCCACATGAAATATGGAATGTCTGACACAGAAGCCCCATGCAGCCCTTCAGCCCAACCTTTGCCCTATAATTAACATGGCTCCAGCTTCCCGTTGGGTACCATCCTGCCTAGAGCTCGAGCTTAAGCATGGCCTCACTGAACTCATGGACCGGCACTTGCCGAGGATGTTTAAAGAAGGCGTATAGGTAATAAAACAGAATGGAATGCTCACCAGTCCATAGCTTATTTTAAGCTACATGTAGGCGGCGAGATGCCTTGCCCTTCTCCAGTTCTCAGTGGCAACGGAACTTCTTTGCCACCGTGTAGAAATCCCACCAAGGCTGACTTGAGAATGTCACTGTCAAAATGGACTGCTGTCTAAGGGAAGGGTGAACTGTCATCTTCCACTTAAAGAAAAAAAAGGTTTATGTTCCTGGAGGTTGATGGGATAGAGTAGGATTTATTTAGCGGGATGTTGAGTTGAGAAACCGTGAGTTATGCAGAGAGATGGATTATGGATTGAGAATGGGTGACTGAGTCAAGAAGGTGAAGTTTGCCTCGGATCTGCCTTCATCCCCTGTAGCCGTCCCCCACCTGTTGACACCACGATGTTGAGTTCCTGGTAGTGTCCCTCACTTAGCTGCAGCACCTCAGTGCAAGAAGGTCCCTGCACCCTGGGTCATGTCAACTGATCTTCCCTCCCGACTCCATGCTAGTAGCTAGGCAGAACTCACACGCTCTCTTGGACCTAAGGTGTAGATAGATGACTCTTAAAGGCTTAAAGTTATCCTACTTTGTTGAGCTCTGCATGCAAAAGACTTTTCAATTTATTTTTACTTTTTTGATTTATTTATTTTTTGTTTCAGGTTTTTATTTAAATTCTGGTTAGTTAACATACAGTGTAATACTGGACTCAGGAATAGAATTCAGTGATTCATCACTTACATGTAACACCTGGTGCTCAACACAACAAATGCGCTCCTGAATGCCCATCCCCCGTTTAGCCCGTTTCACCCCCTCCATCAACCCTCTGTTCTCTATAGTTAAGAGTCTCATATAATTTGCCTCCCTTTCTTTTTTTTTTTTACCCCTGCTTCTTTGTTCATCTGTTTCATTTCTTAAATTCCACGTGAGTGAAATCATATGGCATTTGTTTTTCTCTGACTTATTTCACTTAGTATAGTACACCCTCTAGGTCCATCCACATCCTCACAAATGACAAGATTCCATTCTTTCTGATGGCTGAGTAATATTCCATTGCGTGTGTATGTATACATACATGCAAAAGTACTTAAATCAAGTACTTGAGTCCCACGGGAATTCTATTCTTGGGCAAAGGGTGTCTTTCAACACCTACCAGTACAATTTATTGAATAATAATATCAGCTAATGCATAAGGTGGTCTCTAAGTCTGGAGACATAGCAATTATTTTATCATGTAAGGAAATTAATATCAATAAATCATTGATATATTTGTTTCTAGATTTGGTGGCCACCCTGTGTATTGAGCACTCACTATGTGCTTTCCATGTTTTCTGACTTAATTATCCCAATGGCCCTAGGATGTAGTTATTATTATTTATCATCCCTGCTTAACATGGGTAGACAAAGAGGCTTGGTGTGGGCGGCTACAGTGGGTAACCAAACTCACAGCTCGTCAGACCCCAGAGCTGCATGGCTGCGTTCTGCCCACATCTGTGAGTAGCCACCGCTCCTCAATCCAGATCAGCAGCTGGGGAGAGGACCCTGTGCTCCTGTGTCCTCAGGTGCCACCCCCCCCCCCCCGGCAGAATGCTTTCCATTGGTTCTTTGGGTTGAGTAACTGACCTGCAGTTTCTCTCTTGTCAGAGAGCCTAACCATTTAACCCTGTCTCCCAGAGGTGGAATCACTTCCCCAGGACCTCATGGCAGGCAAAGGTCAAAGCTGCAGAAACAACTCACATCTAGGGAGCTCAGGGCCAGTGTCCCATGGGAAAATGGTTTTGGCCGAGGCACACTGGGGTTTAGATTCCACTGCTTGTCATGGGGAGCCCTCAGGAGCCCGGTGTTGTCTCCAGCGTGGAAACCCTGGCTTTAAAATCCCTTCCATGGATGGAAGGAGCTGCCGTCTCCTTCTTGGATGACCTGTGAAGAGTGGTCATTTGCTTTCAGATTGCTTGTTTGCCCCCACACTGAGCGGATAACGGGTTTTCAGGCACGGCTTGGAGACTTGCCGCCTTTAATTATATATAGCTGGTAAAACTCAACCAAACGAATCACAAAACACTCGGTCCAATAAAAGAACCCACTTTTATAATGGAGAAATTAACCAGTGTTGAGCAGTAAAGGTTAGGGAAACTGCCATAAAATATAATTATAATAATAATATTATTAATAGCGGTACGCTGTACAGGCCCTCCTGCCTTTCATCCTGGATCTGAGGGTGACTGGCTAATGCTAATTAATAAGACTCACCCTGTCAGAACTGTGTCTGGACTACAAAAAGAAGCAGGGGTTGTGTTCATTTGTTTTTATAAATGGTGCCCCTTAGCGTGGTCAAAATGAAGATGGAGATGCAACCCTGGAGCGTTTATCCAAGGACCGGAAGGGCATTCCAAAGTTGTGTATTGAAAGGAAGTGGTAAAAACTTCCAGGGTGGATATTCCAGACTCTCCTGCCGATGGTCAGGTCTCCTTCTCACTGACTTCCTGTGATATTTGGGTCTAGTTTTGCTTTCTTTTGGGGAGTGTTGGGGGAAGGAGATGGTGGGCTTTACATGGGCCCCTCCCCCTTTGAGATTTGAACAGAATTTCCATAAGGACAGAATTTTGAAGACTGGTTTCAACTCGAGGTGCTGTGTACTTCCCCTCTGGGTGTGTTTGGTTTCTATTCCCAAGCTTGCTGGGCTCGGCCAAGAAGCAGGTTTGGTTGGTGATTGAAATTGGTTCCAAGGACCAGGGTCATTGACACTGTTGTTTTGGGAAAAGGAGGGAAGGTGAGAGGGAGGACCCAGCATGTGTGGCAGACTTTCCAAAACTGGAGTGTCAGGCATGCATTTCTTTATTCCCCGTGAGTTTGGAGTGGGAAGATGATAGCGTGAGGGATGCTCTTTCCAGAACCACCCATCAGGTAGAAGATGTGGGAAGAGGCAGATATAGAAGGGTCCAGATAGATTCCTTGATTTGCAGATTGGGCTGTTGAGGGCAGGGTCGCCTTGTAACAGGAAGCTCTCTATCCCTCTGGATGTCTAGCTACAGCAGAATGGTAAAAAGAAGATTCCAGAGCAAGATGGCCTGGATACGAATTCTGGATCTGTCACTTGAAAGCAAATTCCTTAACCTCTTTAGGTGTTAGTTGCTGTGTCTGCAATAAGAGAATATGCAGTGCATTTTGTTATTGTGGGGATTAAGTGAAATACTTAGTGTATATAATACTTAATATATTTAATGTCTTTGGAACTATGTTGGCCACCAATTCTGCCTATAATATTAAAGAGTTATTATTATCCCTTTAACTACTGAAGTCTTTTCAGAGGTGAGTTACCAGTGGACTGCCTGGCAAGGATTAGTTAAGTGACAAGATCAGAGGAGAAGTGTCCTAGACAATCAGGGATCGTTTGGATAGGGAGAGCAGAGGGCTAGAGAGATCTACTTTCCTTGTGCTATCACTGTCATTTAGAGTCCTGCTTGGGACCTTCCAGTTCCCACTGGGACTTTCTGGTGGACTTGAACTGCTGCTCTTGCACAATCGTGGGCAGAGGTGAGACTGGTGTAGGTGCGAGGCTAAGTGCCCCCAAACCCAGTGCTTCGGAAAGTGATTCCGATAATTTATTCAGGATAAACATCCCAGATTGGGTGAGTCTCTAGAGTCAGCATGGCAGATGGAATTATGAAGGATGGGTGGACCTGTGCTGGAAAGGACACTTGAGGAGGCCTTCCAATTGGGATGGTGCTACTGGGGAGGGCTGCTTCAGGGCACTTCTCTTCCTAGACGTGTTTAAGACAACAAGACCTACGTTAGGGGGCTCATGAAGATTGGTCTTGCAGCTCGGGGAAGCCAACCTTTATATGTTTTTAGGGGCTGTAAAGGCAGGTGGTTGCTCTCTGTGATAGTCAAGACAAGGCTGCTCCCATGGTTCAGTCTTGTGCTTTACTCTTGAGACCAGAGCACCCTGGAAACCAAATAATTCCATGTTGCATTGAATAGGTAAGTCCACATTGGCATACCCTCAAATGATATCCACAGGGACCAGTGGAGTAAACGGGAACATTTATAATGGACCAAAACTAAATGAAGGTCATTTTGAAAATGATTTTTTAAAAAGCAACTGCTTTTGGAAATTGGAAGAATTTGCTTTATAGAGGCAATAAGTATGAATGTGGAGGCTGCAACTCATCGGGAATTATCCAACAAAGTCAAATTTCTAAATGTCCGTCTGAAGTTTTTATTTAAAAAAATATTTTAATGTGTATTTATTTTTGAGAGACAGAGACAGAACATGAGTGAGGGAAGAGCAGAGAGAGAGGGAGACACAGAATCTGAAGCAGGCCCCAAGTTCTTAGCTGTCAGCACAGAGCCCGACATGGGGCTTGAACTCATGAATGGTTAGACCATGACCTGAGCCGAAGCCAGATGGTTAACCGACTGAGCCACCCGGGTGCCCCTGAAGTTCCCTTTTTTTTATAAACTCCTAGAATTTTAAGGATTGGAATAGCAAGAGTAAGTATAATTTAGGTACTCATTTGTATTTTTCTCTGTCAGTGGGATGAAAAGGCAAGAACTCAAGTCATCAGTAGGGAGACAAATGGGTATCTGCCAAGGGCTAGGATTTGATTCTTCAACTTCTTTCTTCAACCCCACGGAAGCAGTAGATTTATGATTGAAAGTGATGAAGATTATCCAGAATGCTGAAAATTCTCAGTCTTGGCCTTAACTCGCACTTGTTATGCGGTGCCTGGCAAGAGGCTTACTTCCCTCATGCTACCGTGTTCTCATTTCCAGACCATGGAAGGTCATAGTAATGATCGCTTCTATAAGTCCTTTGGTAAAGGGTCAATCAATAACAAAGTGTTGGGGCATCTGGGCGGCTCAGTCGCTTGTGCATCCGACTTCGGCTCAGGTCATGATCTCACAGTTCGTGGGTTTGAGCCCCACATTGGGCTCTGTGCTGACAGCTCAGCCTGGACCCTGCTTTGGATTCTGTGTGTCCCTCTCTCTCTGCCCCTCCCCTGTTCATGATCTCTCTCTATCTGTCTCTCTCTGTCTTTCTAAGATAAATAAATGTTTAAAAAAATTAAAAAAAAGAAAGTGTTTTCAGCTCCATCATGGCCCAATTTGTTACCCCCAAGAGTGACTAGTCTAGCCAAGGGTGAGGTCAAGTAGTTGGACAACATTGAAAAATGTTATGATTCAACATGCTATTTAACCCCCTGTATACAATATTCTTGGCATCCAGAGTAACATATTGGCAATGTTGGTTTCAGTGTGGATATCAACCCCACATGTGTTTGGGGGAATCCTCAGGAAAAAAAAAAAGAAAAAGTTAATGAAACAAGATTGCGCTGCCATCTTGTATTTCCCAACCCAGATACACACCAGTTTATCCATTATCTTGAAACGTCCGTGTATTTTCTCTCTGCCATCAGAGCAGATAGCAGAATCTCAACATTTGGGTGGGAAAGAGAGTGTTTTTGCAGGGCTGCCTTCTCTTTATGTAGGACTAGTTACTGGAGGGAAACGTTGCTGAGGTCCACTCTGATTTTCTGATGCTGGGACTGGCCGCTGACTGGGCGAGAACTCAAAGCCCCCCTACATCCTCAGGGATGCGTGCACAGGGGAGTGTGCTGGCCTCTCTGTAGACACAGGCTGTACCTTGTGTGTAGTTGTTGGCCTTGAATGTCTCCTGGAACATGGAGAGGCTGGGAAGAGTCCTTGGACTTTGTTGAAGGTTTATCAACGATCTGAATTCTTATCTAAACCTCTTTCCTAAAACATTCAGCAAGGTCTGCAACCAGCTGTCATATAGATTCAGGTATATGACTGCCCCAAATATGGGAGTCTTAGAATCCCCGAGGGGATAAGAAGCCATGTTCTTTCTCTTTTGAGCTTTTGGAAGACGTGTTTCCATGTGAACAAGGCACACTCGTCTGGTTGTGTGTTATAGCTGTGCATACACAATGGTTTGATTACGTTCTAAAAGGGGAAAGAAAATTTCAATAAAGGTATTAAGAGCCCACTAGATTTTAGATATCGGGCTATGCCTTCAGTGGTGATCCAGTGGTATGAGAGATGCATAAAGGTTCAAAACTGAAAAAGAAATGATTCAGACACATTAAGACAAACAGGTTTGACTGCTTCTCCTGCCTCTGGTATCATACTGACTCGTGGCTAGAGCTGATTAATAGCAGTGGCAAATTCCATATGAGTGGCTCTTCATAAAAAGAATTAGTGGCTACACAGACTCGGATATTCTTACAATTAGGCATCAAGGCAAAGTCCCAGTTATTATCTCCCCGGGCTCCCGAGCACCAGTAAAGCTCACATGGGCAGAAGCACTGGCTCATACGTTTATGGACTGTAGACAGTACATGTTCTCACCTGTAAAATGGGGATTTCTATGAAGACTGAATGAGATAACGTAGATAGAACATTTAGTCTGGTGCCTGGCCTAGAAAGATACTCAACAGATGGTGACTATTAGAAGGGTCCAACCATCAATATGTTTAATGCCTTTAAAAACAACACTGAAGATTATAAGTGTTGGTGAGGATCAGAGAAATTGGACTTTTTGTAAATCAAGAAGTGAAAAATAGAGCTGCCATCTATCCATTTAAAAATTTTATTTAGGGGCTCCTGGGTGGCTCAGTCAGTTAAGTGTCTGACTTTGGCTCAGGTCATGATCTCCGTGGGTTCAAGCCCTGCATCAGGTTCTGTGCTGACTGCTAGCTCAGAGCCTGGAGCCTGTCTTCAGATCCTGTGACTCCTTTTCTCTCTGACCCTCCCCTGCTTACACACTCTCTCTCTTTCTCTCAAAAATAAATAAAAACATAAAAAAAATTTTTTTTAAAAATTTTATGTAATCTTTATTTATTTTTGAGACACTGAGTACACATTGAGGAGGGGCAGAGATAGAGGGAGACACAGAATCCAAAGCAGGCTCCAGGCTCCGAGCTATAAGCACAGAGCCTGAGGTGGTGCTTGAACCCACAAACTATGACATCATGACTGAACCAAAGTTGGACGTCCAACTGACTGAGCCACCCAGAGGCCCCAAGAAAATAAATCTTAAAAAGTCAGAGAGAGGGGCCCCTGGGTGACTCATTTTGTTAAGCGTCCCACTTCAGCCTGGGTCATGATCTCATGATTTGTGGGTTTGAGGCTCACATTGGGCTCTGGGCTGACAGCTCAGAGCCTGGAGCCTGCTTCAGATTCTGTGTCTCTCTCTCTGCCTCTGTCTCTCTTTTTCTCAAACATAAGCATTAAAAAAAAAAAAAAACAGAGAAGAAGTTTAAAAAAAAGAAAATGCTGTTTTCCAAACAAAGATGTCAGAGGGCAGGTGTCCAAGTCAAGGACTCTGTAGACAGCATTCATGATCAGAACACTTTCCAGCTATAGGATCAACAAGCACTCGCTGAGAGTGGCCTTCATGCAGGACACAATGTCGGGCTGCAGAGGCACCATCAAGAACAGAGAGGCTTGATCCTTCCCTTGAGGAGCTTGGGATCCACCATCTAAGGGGGAACAGGAAACACATAATCAATAACAATACTGGTAAGTGTGGTAAAGAAGGTGCAAACCAAGAGGTTTGCACAAAAGAGTGAGCCCAGGGAGGTTTGGAGAGTGAGTGAGTGTCATCTGTGCTGGATGGAAGGGTGGTAAGATCCATCAGGCGTGGTGGTGTAGAAAGCAAAGGCATCCCTAGCGGATGTAAGGATGTGAACTCACCTCAGAGGTGGGAGAGGAGGAGGCCCTCACCTGGAGTTGTCTGGGTTTTTAAAAAATATTTATTTTTGAGAGAGAGAGTGTGAGCAGGGGAGGGGCAGAGAGAGAGAGTGTGTGAGCAGGGGAGGGGCAGAGAGAGAGAGGGGGACAGGATCTGAAGTGGGCACAGAGCCAATAGCAGCAAGCCTGATGCAGAGGTCAAACTCATGAACCATGGGATCATGACCAAAGCCAAAGTTGGATGCTCAACGGACTGAGCCACCCAGGTGCCCCTGGAGTTGCCCGGGTTTTTAAGAGTACCGAGGACATACGAAGGTTGGAAAGAGAAGTTGGGGCCCGATTATGAACAGTAGGTCAAAGAGTTGGAGCTTTCTTCAGTGCTCAGTATGGAGGCGAAGGGTATTTTAGCAGGGAAGTGGTCTGGTTGTGATCACATGCTTGTAAACAAGTGGAGGATGGGTTGGGAGCAGAAAGATGAAACCATTCAGGAAGGCATGGCAGGCTCCCAAGTAGAAGGTAATAGATGGCATCTATTCAGGGTCGCACTGGAGAGGTGGAGATGGATGGGAGAGATCTGAAGGAAAATCCAGTAGATCTTCGGAACTGGGTGGATGGGATGGGATGACGTGGAGTGAACCTACACGAGGTGTCAGTGTAGGTTCTCCCTTGCTCTGCCTCCCAAACACCCACGGTACCTCTTGGAAGAGCCTGTTAAGTCCCAAGGAGGCAGAGAACCCAGGAAAGTGATAAACCTAGTCCCAAACATATTCAGCTGTTGGTGAGGCATCTTGAACAAACTGTCCAACAGGCAGTTAGATGACTGGAATTCAACTGTGGAAGAGGTGAACATTGGGGGAATGTTCCTTGCAGTCATGAGAAGACTATGAGATCACAAAGAGAGCTTGACCGTAGGGAATGTGGGTGATGAATGGGGACATAACTTGGAAAATTGCTCCCATTTTAGAGGTGGAGGCAGGAAGGACAGGGGCTGGTTAGGCAGGAGCAGAATCAGGGAGGGAAGAGCTGACTCCTGGAAGCCAGGGAGGAGATGTTTCAAGAAGAAAAGGCAGTGTTGCAGAAATCAGTGGTTAAGACCTGAGAAGAGACCAGCAGCTTAAAACAAAAATTTTTAATGTTTATTTATTCTTGAGAGACAGAGACAGAGCATGAGCGGAAGAGGAGCAAAGAGAGAGGGAGACACTGAATCCAAAGCAGGCTCCAGGCTCGGAGCTGGCAGCCCAGAGCTGGACACGGGGCTGGAACCCATGAGCCATGATGTGAGATCATGACCTGAGCCAAAGTTGGACACTTAACTGACTGAGCCACCCAGGCGTCCCCAAGGAAAGCAGCTTTTGAGTTCAATAGATCTGATCTGGAAGCAGAGTTCTGTAGATGGCTGTGGGGACTGAAGGATGGTCAGGGGGTAAGAAAGGGATGCGTTGGGGGTGGGGAGGAAGAAGAGGCCTGGGACACACAGACACATCCCTGGGGTCTCTGCTTGAGAACAGCCTGGAGCCGAGAGGGTAACAGTCAAGTTGGGCTGTTGAGTAGAAGGAGGAACTGAAGGAAAGACAAGATTCAGGATGTACGGCAGGGGCTCGCATGGAGAGAAATCCTACCGGAAGCGGGAGAGAGAAGAGTCCGGGGCAAAGGCCTTGGAAAAAGGAGGTTGAGTCAGTCTTCTTCTTCTTCTTCTTCAAAAAAAAAAAAAAAAAAGAGAAGAAGAGATGAAAAGAGATTCAGAAGTTGGGGAGTGGGCTGAGAAGGGCATCACCACACAGATGTCACACCTCCAGTCGGTTGAGGCTGATGGCGGGAGCTGGAGAGACAGCATGACCCGAAAGGCGTGTTCTTGGTGGTGGCAGGAGGCCAGGCCGTTGGCGCCCAGTGGGCCCAGGGCCGGGAGTCAGCACGGGGTGAAGGAAGGATCCCCAAGCAGCCGGGCAGGCCCCGTGGAGTCTGGGACTTTCTGCAGCAATGCTCAGAGGCCCGGGCACCAGAGTGAGGAGACGGGGCTGAGGCGGGGCCTGGGCCTGGGGCCCAGTGACTCCCACACAGACAGTGGTAAGTCATGCACGTGAGGGGGATAGACAGTAACAAGTCAGAAGAAATGAAATTACTTTCTACTCAGCCCTCCCCTGGGCCTCCTTTAGCTTCCTGGAATTGCACGATGTTTTTTTTCTGTTCTGCGAGAGGACAGTGATTCCCCTAAGAGACAGGAAAGTCTGGATCATTGTGCCCCCACGCCACTCATCCGTGCAGGATGTCTGGCTCCTTTATGGCCCCTTTAATAGGCAATGTTTGGTCATCACTGTCAGGCACCGAGGGCAGCCTTCAGCAGCAAGGGCCTGGTGGCAGTTTATAGTCCCAGGGCCATATGTCTTAGGGTGACATTCGGGATTGCCATTCTAGAGTGACAAAGAATGGCAGCAGCCACAACATGAACCACAACCCATGGAACTCTGTGGGTAACGTTGCATCAACCCGGAAAAGTTGGTCATGTGGTGCATGACTGTGCCCAAGTTCAGAGTTAAAGCTGTGTGCAGGGGCGCCCAGGTGGCTCAGGTTAAGCGTCTGACTCTTGGTTTTAGCTCAGGTCATGATCTCACGGTTTGTGAGTTCGAGCCCTGTGTTGAGCTCCGTGCTGGCGGGACAGAGCCTGCTTAGGATTCTCTCTCTCCTCTTCTCTCTCTGCCCCTCCCCTGCTTTCTCTGTCTCTGTCTTTCTCAAAATAACTAAATAAACATTAAAAAAATAAAGCTGTCCTCAGCATCAAGGGTGTTTCTGAGTCAGCCTTGGGAAGCCCACTGGAACCTCCGAGGGACCTCTGTATGTGAGGAAAACAGGACTGATGAATACAGATCACAAGCACTGGGGTTGGACTCAGAAGACCTGGTCTGAGACCACAGCGTCCACTAACCCACAGGTGACATCTGGACCTCAGCCTCCTCCTGTGGGCACAGTCGCACCTGCCGTGTGGCGTTATTGCGAAGCGACATGAGAGTCTGCAAAACCATGACTGTAACACGCAGCGCAGGGACTTTGTCGTGCCTCGACATAGTCGTTGATGTCCACGCCTGTGTCCCCGTCGGACGATGACGTCCTCAGAGGCACAGAGGTGTGCAGGAAATAATTGTTGAGGGGCCGAGTCACTGGACGTCAGCAGCTGCACTCATTGCTTATGCACCAGCGTCCTTGTGTGCCGTATCTTCCGGAATCGTCACAACAACTTTACGAGGGAAATACTATTCTTCTCTTCCAGATGAGGCTGCCGGGACTCCCAGGGCTGGGGTGGCCCGCCAAAGCACACACAGCTAGTTTGTGGTGGAGTGACCTCTTGGCCACTATTCTGAGTGGTCTCAGGAGAGGGACACAGGGTCAGGAAAGTGCTTACGTCGAATCTCGGGGGTTGTGTCAACCTCTGTGAACCCGAGATGGGAAGATAGCTGGTCCAGAACCTCCCTCCAAAGGCCTCCGGGCTGTGTCTCCTACCGGAGCTGCGCGTGGAGGTAATAAGGCCCCCCACCTGCCTCCTGCACTAGGTAAAAACATGGACCAAGTATTCGCGAAAGCGAACACCCATGGAGGGGGACACGATGGAGGTGCCTCCCTCGGGGTGCTGTAGGTGGCACTGGGGCTGGGTGGACCCTAAGCCCTGGAAAGCCCTTTGAGGAATTTCCTGCTCCCAGGCGGCCGCTCTCATGATTAATGGGGCAGTGGAAAATTCCTCTCTTGGTTTATTTTTTTTCCCTGACCTGAGAACTCGATTTAGGAGCAGTGAGGGCCCGAGGGCGATCCTTCCCCATTCGTCAGGCCCGGGACTGCTCCGCCCTCACCTGGTCGGGTGTCTGGGATCAGAGACGGCCCGGTGGGGACCGGCCAGGCGGCGGCTCCCTGGACTGAGACCCCTGCGTGCTGGGCGGGAGGAAAGGGCCCTGGGGATCTGGAGCCGCGTTTCTCCAGGCTCCCAAGGTTCCATCGTCTTCCTCCATGGATTGCAGTCTTCTCTGGCAGTGACTGGAGTTGCTGTCACTTGGTATTGGAAGGTTCTGCCTCATTGACACCATTTCAGAAAGATGTTCTGTCTTTAGAGGGTTCCAGAACTTAGCACTTAGCAGTGGTTACCTGTGTGGTGGGATTATAGGGGCACCTGCTTCTTTTACCCTATTTTCCAGGTTTGCCACAGTGAGTGTGACTTACGGTAGTGATCAGAGAACGCTAGCAAGATGCCAGCCATCCTCGAGCTGGCCGGATTCCACACTGCACTTCCCTGGGGGAGAGGGAAAGACCGGCCCTCCCCTTCCTCTGAGTAGACCCTACCTCCGTTTACTCCTGAAGGCCCTCCTGGTTCTTTAATTTTTCTTTAGAGCGTCCCTTAAAACACACAACCAATAATCAACTGAAAAATATTTATTGGGCATCTTTGATGAGTTTAACCCCTTAATCAATTTCTTTCATCTCCTCTGTATCTGTCCCAGACATTCCCACGCGTGCCCCAGTGCTGCTGAGAAGTGCTGTTTGATACTATTTACTCTTCACTCTCACATATGCTTCTTTGTCTCTTCTGCTAACAATTATTTTTCTTTCATAAAACGCCCCTAAAACCTTTTCTTCAGGGCACAAAGGTCGGGCTTTGCTCTGGTGAAGCAGACGGGAGAAATTAAGGAAGGAGCAAATCTCTGGGAATGATCTCCATCCAATGGTCTCTTTTCCCAAGCTGCTCCCAAAGTAGTGTCCTTTCCGGAACCTACGCTGTGCTTGGAATAATGCGGGGATTAGCTTTCAGTACAGATATACGCTTCAGTTGAAGTAAAACTGACTTAGGAACGTCCAGCAGAATTATTTGCCTTGCAAAAAGATGCTTTCGCTAATAAAAAGGATTCACCAAAGGATTACTTTAGATAGCCAACTCCCAGGCACATTCAAAGGCTCTCACTCCAAAAATTCAATATAAATACAGTCGTGCAGAGTCTGTGGGAAGTAGGGAATACCTGTAATTTTCTATATTATTATGAACCCTGATGTCACGTTTCCTTCCTTCCTTCCTCCCTTCCTTTCTCCCTCCTTTCCTCCCTTCTTCCTTCCTTCCTTCTTCTTTCTTTCTTTCTTTCTTTCCTTCCTTCCTTCCTTCCTTCCTTCCTTCCTTCCTTCCTTCCTTCCTTCCTTCCTTCCTTCTTTCTTTCTTTCTTTCTTTCCCTTTCTTTCTTTCTTTCTTTCTTTCTTTCTTTCTTTCTTTCTTTCTCTCTCTTTCTTTCTTTCTCTCTCTTTCTTTCTTTCTTTCTCTCTCTCTCTTTCTCTCTCTCTCTCTTTCTTTCTTTCTTTCTTTCTTTCTTTCTTTCTTTTTCTTTCTTTCTTTCTCTCCCTTTCTGTCTTCCTTCTTTCCTTTCTCTTTCTTTCTCTGTTTCTTTCTCTCCTCCCTCCCTCCCCCTTCCTTCCTCCCTCCCTCCCTCCCTCCCTCCTTTGTTTTGAGACTTTGGGGCCGCTGTCTTTTTATCCCAAAGGTGATATTACTGATAGTATTTATAATTCAAATGGTGCTTACGACTGAGCTGTAACTAGTAAGCCCTGTGCTTACAGCAGTGTTCTGTACCCAGGCGAGTTCGGAGGGGCTCCCCGATGATGGCAATGCCAACTGCTTCTTGCCATCATTAGCTGGAAGTAATGAGACCAGGATTCCAGGTTAGTTTAGCCAGTTCGTAATGTGCTTTTGGGGAAGCCACACAGCTCTTTGAGTGTGGTCTGGATATAATCTCCATAGACCATTCTTGTCTAATTCATTTAGTTTTTCATCACATCAAGCTGTGTGGCTGGACAGATAGGACTCTCTTTGGGAGTTACACGTGTGATCTTGGAATCTGATTTTATGCAGTTGTGGTTCCTTTTTTAAAAAAAAATTTAACTAATTTATTTTAAGTAATCTTTATGTGCAACATGGGGCTTGAACTCACGTCCTGGTGATCAGGAGTCACACTCCACTGACTGGGCCTGTCAGGGGCCCTCTGTGGTCATAGTTCTTCTACCTTGAAGGATCCCACGAGAAAGATGGAGATGGGAAACATCTCCAGAGGATGGCGGTGTTTTTTTGCACAGCGTTAGGAGGGCGGTTAAGAGCTCAGCTTGGACTGACTCCACCTTCCAGACTTCCCGTCCTCTCTGCGGGAACAATGGGGAAGTTGAGGCTATTGGATTGCAGACTCCAGATTGCACGCAGGCTGCTGGAGAGGGGGTCTTCTCTGTGGTGCCAGCACCCTCACGCTCCCCATTTCCCTTTCAGTGCCTCAGTTTCCCTGTCTGTCAAATGGTGCATAGTTGTGAGTTCTCGGCCCACAAACATTGGAACGTTGGAGAGAAACACGAGACTGATGATCAAATACTGGGCTTAGAACGATGCTTCTGGTTAGAAGTTCCTGGGACCTCCCACCGTTGTGATATAGCGACTCTCACTCTTTCACCGGCAGATCCTGGAAGAAGGTGTGCATCCGGGCACTTGAAAAGGAATGACAGAACTGACTTTGGCTCAGGTCATGATCTCACAGTCCGTGGGTTCGAGCCCCGTGTCGGGCTCTGTGCTGACAGCTCAGAGCCTGGAGCCTGCTTTGGATTCTGCGTCTCCCTCTCTCTCTGCCCCTCCCCCAGTCACTCTCCGTCTCTCTCAAAAGAAAATAAAGACATTAAAAAAAAAAAAAGGAATGACTGTCATCAGGTGTAATCGCCCAGTCCTGGTCGACTGCTTCTGGGAAAATGTCCCCTCTACCCAAGCATCTAGTGGCAGACGTGTAGCAGAAGGGAGCTGAGGACCTGAACAGGGTCTGAGCTCCTCCTTGTCGAGAACAGAATGGACTCAGGCTCCTCTGAGGACCGGGGACCATGAACAATGCAAGAATACCCCCGCCTACTGCATCTCCTGCTCGCTGTCTACTTTCCCATATTTCTTCCCCATCACACTTTATGCTCCAACCCATCCTGCCTCTGTGGGTCTTTTCTTTTCTGCATTTCTGTCTCCTTTTCCTTCTCCTCAGTTCCTGTGTCCGGCCAGCCAGGATACAGCCCTCCGTTTTGCTCCCAGTGTTTAAGGTGACAAAAGCCACCCATGCTTGGACTGGAACCGTGAACTCCCTTGATCAAAAACTACAATTGTCTTGGGGCATCTGGGTGGCTCAGTCAAGTTGAGCCTTTGGCTCAGGTTATGACCTCGTGATTCACAAGTTCGAGCCCTGTGCCGGGCTCAGGGCTGACAGCTCAGAGCCTGGAGCCTGCTTCAGATTCTATGTCTCCCACTCTCTCTGCCTCTCCCCTCTCAAAAGTAAATAAACATTAAAGAATTACGATTATCTTTAAACCTCAGGACCTTTTTTGGGGGTGGATTTTCTAGGCTAGGTCACTTTTGTCATCACTGGTGACCACTTCGTACCTTCCTATCCCCCTTCTGTTAACCTCATATCATTGTCTGCCTCCAGCTGGGCTTCCTGGGAGCCCTTTCTGCCTCCTGCTTGGCTTTTTCTCTCTAGGATTCCTTCTGGAAGGTGGATGTGGCAGGTCTGGGTCTTTGGTGTTCTCATTGTTTCCTTAGAGTGTTACTTCCCAACAGCTCCCTCTGCATAGGGCATCTCACTGTGTCGTGAGGCTGAGACCGTGGCCCTTCTCAGGAGGGGCAGGGATGGATGGGGGTGCTGGACCGTCCTGTGATGGGTTAGCCTGTCGGTCTGGGATTCTTCCCTGCAGCGCCCAGTGCAGGCAAGGCCCCGGCCAGGCCAGCTTTACACTCAGCGGCCATTTCCTAGAAGGATCTCCATGTTTCTTTCATCCTCCGGCCAGTAGCCAGCCTCTCCGACATACACAGCCATCATGTCGATCACGGACCCGGAGATCTGCGTGGACCCGGAGGTCATCTGCAGAAGATCTGATGCCCATCCTCCACCCTGAGCCTTCATATTCTTGCAGCATTCTCTTTCCCCCTCCTTTCCATTGTGGGAATCAGATATGGGAGAGACGGAGGTATGCGCTCCCAGAGTCCTCTTGTGCCCGGGGTCAGATGAGATCCAGAAGCAGGGACAGAGATTTTATCAAGGGTCTGTAAATCTAGGTGGCCAACTCTCCATCTCCTGGGGCAGACTCTAACCTCCTCGAGGCCAGGGCTGTTTCTTGCATTTCTTCCCGGTGCCCCAGCCTGCTGCTCCCTCAGGGCTGGGGGCTGGGACCATAGTGGAGCCTGACAGCAGGTTTGGGGAAGGGGCTGAAGTGTAGAAGGCGGCTTTGATGAGGCCTCCACGAAGCTTCTTGGGGGTGGTAGGGATGGTGGGAAAGAGGTGGGGGAGGAGGAGGTTTGGGCTACGGGCTCCAGCCTTCTGCTCTGAGAAAGGAGTTGGTAGCAGAGGTCCCTCCCTAAACCACAGCCCTGGGGGGCCGGAGGGAGTGGCTGGGGCACCTCCCTAGCTGCCCACTCCCACTAGGAGGGAAGAGGGAGCGGCAGGAGGCACCTGCATTTGCCTCTTGCCCTGGGAGAAAAGGCGAGGCCAAGGCACCTGCCAGGAGTAAAGCCAGGCTCCCTCCCTCCCGGGGAAGGGGGCGGGGAGCTGCTGCAAGCCCGAGGGGAGGGGAGAGCGGGGCCGGCAGATGCTGGGGGTGGGGGGGGCTGGGGAAGTAGGTTTGAAGGGTTTGAAGATTTCCGGTGGCGGTGTTTCCTCGGAGGGCTCTTTCCAGAATTTTCTAGGCCATGGGAGCTGCCCCCCACCTTAGGAGTTCAGAGTCTGGAATGATGCCACTCTGGAAGGAGAAACTAGGGACAGAAGAGATCACCCTTGGCACCGATCACCTTTGGTGTTGGATTCCGAGCCGGCAGAGGGGGG
>NC_043709.1:130641382-130652532 GCF_006229205.1 Suricata suricatta | reverse complement strand
CACTTGAGGGGAAGAGCACTGGGTGTTGTATGGAAAACAATTTGACAATAAAATATTATGAAAAAAAATAAAATAAAATAGCTTGGAAAAAAAAAAAGAAAGTTAAATAGAGCCCCAAGCGTCCCCCCCCTCCCCCCCAACCAGGGCCATGCGATGCCCAAGGAATCAGTGAGACCCGCGGGGTGAGGCTCCACAGAGCTGCCCCAGCTGCAGACTCTTAACTAGTTCACCTTGGCTTCTGAATACAATGGAATTCCATGGGGGTGGCTGAGCCTCCTGGCCTTCAAGTATAAAAAGAGAAAGTCTCCTCTTGATGTCTGTGTGAAAAAACTGGTCTGATGAACTTTCCAGCAGACCCTGGAACGTTCGTGGTGTGGAGGCCTCCAGCCTGGGAGCCATTTCCCAGCACAGGCGGGAAGTCGCCACTGAGTCAGGCCGGAGCAGGGAGTCAAGCCCCTTATCCTGAGGAAAATCGCAGACATCAAAGAGAGCTGCCCTTAGGAGGGACTCAGATCTCTGGCTGGGATCAAATCTGGAAGAGGCTCCAGCCCAGGTAGCCGAAACTTATCATCCGAGCCATTATCTGATGGGAGCTGCCAGAGCTGGGCTGACGTCCCTGAAAATGGCCAGGGGGCATTCCCCGAACCCTGGGCATTTGAACCCTGCCGAGTGTACAGTGGGGCTTGCTGCAAATAAGAATCCCAATGAGGAGTCATGGCAGCCACCATTTCTTGGTCATTAAACTCCTTTTGTTTCCAGCCCTGGGTTTACACCTTGTAGAGGAAGGAAGTGGGGCTTCGACCATCCCCACCTCCCAGGCTTGTGGGTTCCGGAAGCATAAGGTCATCAACACCCAGGCGCAGAACAAACCTCAGCCTCCTCCTGACTGGGAACTGCACCCTGGGCTCTGAGGCAGGGGAGGGTCGGGAGGGCCACCCCCTCCTTGCTCCCTGCCCCTCTCTCTGCAGTGGAGAATATCAGGCAGGGGGATGATGTGCCTTCTTCAGGACGTTTCCCAAACCGGCCTTAACGAGCCCAGGAGGGGCTCCTCTGCAGATCTGCAGCCGGAGATCAGCGTGGACGCCGGTGTGGGGCAGAGCCCAGCAGAAACCCCAGAGCGCACCCTCTCTTCCCGGGTGGGGTCCCCGGGACCTTCCCCAGGATCAGCCCCCAGCACCCTGATGGCTCACAGTGGACAGTGCTAGGAATAGAGGTGTTAGGTGCCATAAGCAGAGAGCCAGCCCTTCTACGTGGCCCCTGCTGCAGGGGACTGCAGGGGACCCCCGAGGACTTCCAGGCGGGGCGGGGCCAGAGTCTGCGGCTGAACCACATCTGCGAGGGGGGGAGCCGTTTGGTTGAGTTCAGGGTGTTGGAGGCCGGCAGGCTCTCCCCTGTCCCAATCCCGGCCACACTCCCTGCCAGCTGGCAAGTCCCTCAGTCAGCCCAATGTCTCTCTGAAAGTGGCGGTGACAATGTCTCACCGGGGTGTGGGGACAATGGAGGGCGGCCTGTAGTCTAGTCCTTAAAGCGGTGCTCCGCGTTTAGTAAGCGCCCAAGAGTTAGTAGCCAACGCCTTCATTCTTGATACACCTACAGCAATCTTGCCTCTTGTCCCCGGGGGGGCGGTATTCGGGGGGGGGGGTGTCTGGCCGGAGCTCTGCACTCACCCACATTCATGGGAGAGAAAACTCTGAGCGGTAGTGACCCTGGAAGGAGGGCTGGGAGAGCCAGCAACTTTCTCTGCCTCTCATTTTAATTTAATTTTTAAATGTTTATTTATTAATTTTTGAGAGAGAGAGAGAGAGAGAGCTTGCGCATGAGCAGGGAAGAGCAGAAGGAGGAACAGAGAATCCCAAGCAGGTTCTGTGCTGTCAGCTGTGAGCTGTGCTCATGAACTGTGAGATCATGACCTGAGTGGAAAACAGGAGTCAGCCACATAACCAAATGAGCCATCCAGGCAGCCCCCTCATTTTATTTTAAGTGTTTGCCTTTTTTCTCATGTGCCCTTGAAACCTGGCAACTTGGCCTACCAATTTGTTTTTAGAAGGGGACAAAGGAGGGGGTGCCTGGGTAGCTCAGCGGGTTAAGTGTCTGATTCTTGATTTTGGCTCAGGTCATGATCTCACCATTTGCGAGATCGAGCCTTGAGTTGGGCTCTGTGCTGACAGTGCAGAGCCTGCTTGGGATTCTCTCTCTCTCTCCTTCTCTCGCTGCTGCTCCCCGACTCTCTTTCAAAAATAAATACACTTAAAAAAAAGCCAAGGGGACAAAGCATGTTAAAATACAATCATCAGTAAGCATTTCCTTTTCTAAGCAAAATTTTAATTTTTGTCAAATTGATCTAAGTGCATAGATGAAAATTCAAGCATCACAGAGAAGATTTTAAAAAAATGGCCGTCCCCTGGCCTGGACTTTCCATGTCCTCAATTCCTGTTTCCCAGAGGAAATGACTGGCACTCTTCTAGCTGTTTCTTGTGATGGTTACTTTCGTGTCTCTGAACAGTGCACTTACATTGATTCCTCTTTCCTGATTTTTCACTTTCTGGCATGACATACTTTGCATTGTCTTTAAGGTTGCCACAGCCAGCAGATAAAAATACAGAATGCCCATGGAAATGTGAATGTAAATAAAAAATGATGAGTAGTATAGGAGCATAAGTATGTCCCGTGTGATATTTGGGACATACTTATACTACATGGTGATTTGTTGTTATCTGAAATGCAAGCTTAACTGGGTGTTCTGTGGGTGACCTACCCACCTTCGCTGTGATGGATAACATTTCAACTTTTCCATAGCCAGCTGACCTCTCTACTTTCTGTAGGAGGGAATCCTGGGAACATGCTCTTATATATTTCTCCTCCGTTGCATTGTCTCGAACCTCTGGCCTCATCCCCTTTATCTTTACTCAAGGGCTTTGGGATGAGAAACGCCATACAGTTGTGGCCGGTTCTCCTTCCCTGGGGAATGACTACAACTTTCTCTGTTTCAAGTCACTCAGTATTTACTCCTGAGCTCCTTCCACCTCTGCAAGAAATGACACAGAGTTCAAGACCAGGAAAATGTGGGATCTGAGATCCACCTTGACTCTACCTCGCTTGAGACTGTTAGGCTAATCGCTCTTAATGACTTTCATTCCAGTAGTTAATTCCATAAAGGCAAGACAGACAAACAGAAAAAATCCCTTCAACTCCTGATTCTGTATGAATACCTCTCATTTATGCTTTAGGCGAAAATTTGTGAGTTAAATATGATTTTATTCTTTTCCTGGCATTTGCTCTGAGAACAAGGTTATACCATTTCCTGATAGGAAGATATTTTTTTTCTTTCTTTTTTATGTTTTTATTTATTTTTGAGAGAGAGAGAGAGAGAGAGAGAGAGAGAGAGAGAGACAGAGCATGAGCAGGGTAGAGGCAGGGAGAGAAGAAGACACAGAATCTGAAGGAGGCTCCAGGCTCTGAGCTGTCAGCACAGAGCCCGACGCGGGGCTTGAACCCACGGACTGCGAGACCATGACCTGAGCCAAAGTTGGACGCTTAACCCGCTGAGCCACCCAGACACCCACAATAGGAAGCTCTTAATTTTGTCTTGGGGTCTGTCGTCTGTTTCCTACGTTTCAGCCATTGCTAATGAGCATGGGATGAATTTGGCTTAACTGTTCAGGGAGTTGTAAGGGGAAGTATTTATAAGCTGCAAACATTAAGCGCTCAATGATCACTTTAAAGAGTTTCTTGCTGCACAAAATGCCTTTCTCTGTTTTGGAGCACAGGAAATATGTACTTCACTGGGTTTAGTGTGGGGTTACCTGCTGTTATCTTAGATTCTGCCTTCCTCTAAAGAACCACATATGGTTACTGTGATTCTGAACAACAGAAAATTCTATTTCTTAAAAGTCAGTAGTGTTCTTTTCTTCAACTTCCATCTTTTCCTTCGGTCAGGTCCCCTGACTCTTTCCTCCTTCCTATCTCTGCGTTTTCATGCATGCTAAGTGTGGAATGTCCTCACCACACCTTCCCAGTGACCCAATCTCTATGGTCCTTCTAGAGCCTGAGCAAGGGACACCTTCCAGAATGTGACTTCCAGGACCTCCGCCTACCTGCTTTATTCTCCATCTTTTCTGCACCCTGGCTGCCTTTGGGTTTCATTTTTAGTCTCTGTCCATAGACCAGGGGGCCTGGAGAGAGGTAACTCATCTTCATAAGAATCTCAAATAATTTGTTTCAGTCCTGGTATTAGGGCACAGCTCTGCCCCAATGAGTACAGTTATAATTCCTACTTTATAGATGGGGAAACTGAGGCAGATGTCAAGTGAGCTGCCGCAGGCCAGAGTCAGCCTCCCACCTGGGATGAGAGGTTGCAGATACATGATTCTGTGTTGGAGCTGATATACCCCACTCCCTCTTATTCTAAATAAATGGCTCCTGAGTAAGTGGGTGAAAAGGCCCCATGAGGCCCACGGCTTTCTTCTGTGCTGATAGTGGAAATCTGTGTTTAATAGAGTCTTGGGGTCTCTTTCGGGTAGTTGGAGTCTTTTAGCTTTCTGCCAAATGAATCAATCAGAATTTCCTACTGAGTACCTTAACATCCGAGACCAGAAGTATTAACCCTCCTAATCATATGGTACATTCTGTCACTTGACTGTGACTTGTTATGATTTCTGTCACCAACCGCCAATTCCCACAGGTTCAAGGTTCATTGTGTCCCCTTCCTCTTTTTCTTAAACGTCATCCTAGGAGGGAGCTGGCGAGGGGGCCTGAACTGAGTAACAGGATGTAATGGCTCTCCGCCGCCATATGCATTTTCCAAGTGATCTTAGCATGTGCACTAGCAAAGGGTTCTCGAGAATGTCAAGCCCCACGGGCAAGTGTATGTTCTGTCCTTTTTGTTTGTTATCCCAGGAGGAAGATGAACGTAAGCCCGGAGAGTTACAAGAGTTTTGAACGAAGGACTCCGACTCCTCAAACATGGGTTTGGTGGGGAGGCTTGGCCACACGGTCACTCAGGAACCAGCTATTTACAGTAAGGAGGGTGGCGGTGGGGGGGTATCAGCTTGGGCACAGAACCAGGCATCTGCTACTTCTAGTCCCTGCTTGGAGGCTGACGCTAGCCTGCGGCAGCTCGCTTAAAACCTTCCTCAGTTTCCCCATCTGTAAAGTGGGAATTATAACTGTAGTCACCAGGGCAGGGCTGTGCCTTAATGAGCTAATGACTGCATAAGGCTTTGAAGAGGCTCTTAGAAGCCACAGTTTAAGTGTTAAGTATTATTATTAAATGGGCCAAACAATCCGGCAGCTGGCCCTGGGGAGACTAACCGTGGGTTAGGAGTCATTTCTTGACATTTGCAGAGGCAGCTCAGAAGGACCGGGCCCTGGGTGAGTGACACATGGGGGCCCCTGGTCAGACAGAGATCAGCAGAATGCACTGCGTCTCTCTCTCGAGATCAACAGTAAACGATGCTGCTTGCTGGCAGGTGCAAGGGGCAGCAGGGGGATGAGAGGGGCCAGGCGGATGGCAGGGGACAGACAGGGCAAGGCCACCTTGATGAGAGTCCACTTCCATCATTCAACAAATGCTTATGAAATCTCTTCCTTTGTGCTGCATACCAAGGACGCTGGAAAGAGGAACAAGACACAGTTTCTACCCTCAAGGAATTTACAGTCTGGTTTGATGTCACAGGCTCAAATACCTACAAAAAAAAAAAAAAAAAGAAGAAGAAGAAGAAGGTAATTTTTAGAGGTAGAAAATTCCTGAAGGTGTTTAACTAAACAAAACAACAACTCCTCCCTGGGATTGTTTTGCAAATGTCCCAAACTCCGGAGGGCTCCCAGAAGTGGGGGTGTGGAGGTTAGTAAAAACATCCATAACAAAAAACTGAGTGTCCTGGGAGATGTTTCCCTCTTACCTCTCTGTCACCTTGACATGCAGTCCTTGCCCAGGACGTCTTGCCATTGACGGGGTGGTTGACTTTCAATCTGAACGAGGCTCAAATTCGGGATTGGTAGACCCAGCTTTTCAAAAATTTGTAATTAATTTTGTTTCTTATCCTAAGCGTAGTATAGGATTATTCTAGAAATTTAAAAAAATACAGAGAAAACCAATGAACGTCACCCATAACTTGCATCCTCTGGTGGAATCATGGTGGAGATTTGGACATACGGCCTCTCAGTTTGTCCCCTTCCCATTGGGTGGTAAGTGTTGAGTCTTAGTAATAGTAAGGACTGCTCATCCTGGCTTTGGCTTCAGCAGAGTGCTGGTCCCGTGGGTCTGTGGAGACCACAGGGGCCCCAAAGTTCCCGTGTGCCTCACGTGCTGCCTTTCTCTCTAGTTCTGGGTCGGGGGACCCCCACAATTTTTTATTGTGGTAAAATACGTGTAACAGAAAGTTTACTGTCCTAACCATTCTTAGGTGTACAGGTCAGTGGTATTAAAGACATTTGTAATGTTGTGCGGCCATCAGCACCATCTGTCTTCAGAACCCCTTTCGTATCTCTCTCTCCACCCCTTTGTCTCTTGAGTGTTGATTTTCTGGGACCTTCTGTCTTTTCATTTGCCCAGAGAACATTCCCCTGCAGCTGTGCCCTGGCCCAGGAGGGTGCCTCCCCCTGACCCCAGGAAAGAGTGCTGCTTATGGCCAATATTGCTTGTCCATCTCTGCTCCCTTCCCAGAATCTAGAATGTTCCTGGGATGGGCTTTCAGGCAGCCATGGTCCCATTCTCTGGAGCTGGTCCTGGAAAAGAAGCCTGATCTGCCCTCCTTTCTCCTGGTGTGTGTTTTCAACGCCAGCCAGACAAACGCACTCACATTCCCTCATCTCCCACTGCCATTTTACTGCTCAAATTCTATCCACCTGGTTCAGAATTCTTTTCCCTCATCTTTTCTATTTCTCTTCTTTCCTGTCCCTGTACTTCTGAGCTGGTGCCCTCCGGCCCCCTATCTGTAATCTTTGCCTTTCTCAAACACTTAGCTCTGATGCGTTCATATCTGTATAAATTCTGACCTACTTATTCGAGGGCCCACTCTGCGGCAGGTGCTCAGGTACGTGCTTTCATATAACTGTTAGTGGCAGGGGTTTCCTGGGGAATTACAGCTATTGCTAGTTAAGAGTAGTTCTTACAAAGAAATGTATAGACAGAAGTCATGTACATGCACCAACCCATGTTATTCCTTTAGTGGAGATTTATTTCTACCAAACGTACTTGTTCCAGTGACTCTTACAGACAGGAAACCTGCTGAAGGCAGGGACCCTCTCTCCTTTCTATCACCTCGGTGCTCCCACTCAGTGTTCAGTGCATTCACTTCTTTCCCACCACATCCTATGCAGTAGGATTTCTGTTATCTCATTTTATAGAAGATTGTCAAGGCCATACTGGTATTAGGTGATAGAGCCAGCATTTGACCCAGGTCCAGGTCTAGGACCCCACAGCCCATGACCTTGGCCACTACTGACATTGGAATCCAAGAAGTCACTTCGGCCCAGCCTCATGGTCTGGATAAGCCACCAGGGCCCCAAGAAATGAGGGAACTAGGAGTGCTTGACTCCTCTGATAGTTTTGTTGATAGAAAAATCCATTTGGCTTGCCTCCTATGCGGACTTGGCCCTGGGTCTGTCCGACACTCTTCCACATAGCGTGGGGTCACCAAGTGTGCTGCCCTGAGTCTCCAATCTAATTACTTTTAGTCATTGCTCCGTGTTCCAAGTATTCTCTTTATGGTGAGATGGTGTAACAAATAATGACCTCTCTTTTCAGCTTAATGATATGATCCTTTAATCCATTATCTTTAATGATAGACAGTCATACAGAGACAAGACAACACCAAAGTATAGAGAACATTTGTTCTTTAGGCTTTTCTTTCCTTTGAGTTCCCCCCCAAAAAGGTGAAGCCTTTGAAAGCATGGAGGGATGAGTCTTCAGGGAGAGCCTGTCCAGAAGTTCTGAAGGCTCAACAGGAGGCCTGTTGACAATGACCTTCCTTTCTGGCTCTTTCCCCTCTCTCTTGGGTGTTGCAGGATCTGAGCTAGAATATGCTGTTTATGAAGGTCAATGCTATTAACAAAATGAAAAGACCCTTCCAGGGACCACCTCTCTGGCTTGGGCGTTGGGTGGTGGCCACTTAATCATGTGCCAGTAGAGCACTTGGTGGTCCCTGGGTCAGTCCCCAGTGTGTGTGTGTGTGTGTGTGTGTGTGTGTGTGTGTGTTTTCCCCATTCTGCTTCCTTTTCTGTAGGTAGGCAAACAAATGACTTGGAAGGGAGGTATGGGCCTTGTGTCCTCTGGCTGGCCCGCCTCATCTGGTAGAGATAGTGATCCTTGTTTTTTTCTGGGCTTTCCATGCATACATGCTTCTCCCCACCTCCCTGTTGTTATGAGCACACGGATAATGCCTTGTCACTTCATGAGTTCATTCCTTTCATTCCTGAAGTTCTTCTTGGTCCTGGTCCTTCCCTTCCCTCAAGCTAGAGTCAGTTTGGACCCTTGACAAAGAGGACCTAGCCCCTTCTGTTCCTTAATCTTCCTCAAGGAATAGAAATTCCTTCCTACACTCATAAAAACGAGGCCAGATAGGGAACCTGGGCCCAATCTCCCCAGCCAGTGCAAACTGGTTTCCCACCAGCATTTCTCAGGGGATTCGCATAAACAGCTCCCAAGGTCCCCATTGAAATATGAACGGCCATTTTGTTGACTGTTAGTGCGTTTCAGGCACTGTGCATTGAGCTCGGTATTCCTACATTTCATCTTCCGCACTGTTTGGAAAGGGGCTGATCATGAGCTCAGGTGTAGGGTGACTAAGGAATTTACTCAACATCACAACCAAGACTTCTGGCTTCAGAGCCGGGCCTCCCACCATGACGTGCCTCCGTGACAACGTGTGGCTGGGTTGGTGGCATCTCTACCCTCTTCTAATTTGTAGTGGGCCCTCCACTTCTGCGTCTCCCGGTGGGTGGTGGAAAGTGCTGACCTGGTCACAGTCTCTGTTTGTTCAGTGTCTTGATTTCAGACAAAGAGGACCAAGATCAAGTCTTGACTCTGGCCTTCCTACACTTGCAAAGAGGAGAAAACCCCTCCGACATTCATGAGCTTGAATGTACGAGTATGAGGGTCTGGGCTTTTTCAAAGAACTTGCATGAAGTTGACTTGAACCCACTATCTTTGTCAGAGGCTTTGGCTGTGGTAACTTCTTCAGGGTCTCCAGATGGTCTGGACTGTCAGGACGACACTCCTTCAGAGGCTTCTGGAAAATTCCTCTCTCTCTCTCTCTTTTTTATATATTTTTTGGTGTTTATTTGTAAGAGAGAGAGAGGAGGTGCAGAGAGGGAGATAGGGAGACACAGAATCCAAAGCAGACTCCAGGCTGTAACCTGACAGTACAGAGCCCGATGCAGAGCTTGAACCCACAAACTACAAGATCATGACCTGAGCTGGAGTCAGACACTTAACAGACTGAGCCACCCAGGCACCCCAGGAGGCTTTCTCTCTTGAGAATACAATGAGAATCCTGGATTGGAAAGGACTGAATTCAGGGGTCCCCAGTCTAAGATGCCCATTTTACAGATGAGAAAACTGAGAGTCAAAGCAGCTAAATGACTTGCTCAAATCCGTAACGGTAATGACTCGGAAAGACAGGAGAGCCATGTGGACACCCAGAGGACTGTCCCCTTCTGCTGCTTCTTGGGGCTCACTTTTCCCATATTTTTCCTTCAACGGTTTACCACTTTCAGATCATTTAATAAAAAGTTAACCTTATTTTTGGTAGTAAAGTCAACCCCAAAGTATTAGAAATAATAAAAAGAACACACACGCACAAAACCCTGAACCAACAGCTTCACCCTGGGGAGGAGCTAAGACGGACTAGCCCGGGGCCTCTCTGCAGGGCGGGGTCGCCAGGGAGTGGTATCTACTCTTCCTCCTGCTTTTTGGAGGAGCAAAATTAATTCTCCATCTCCACAGACTTGAAATGGCCACTTGCACACAAACCAGATGCACTTTCTCGCATTTATAAAAGAGGGGCGGGGAGCAGAGAAGAGATAAGAGGCAAAACTCCCCAGGCAATAAGTATAAAGCCTTACTAACCAGAATTTTTAGCTGACTACCAGCCACGCTCCCCAACCCCCACCGGTCTGATAACAAAGCTTTTACTGTCACTGGCCTACTTTATAACAGATGATGATCGCTCTGCCGTTCATTTAATTTTATTTAAAAAATCTGATTTCGGGATGGAGTTTTGTTTGCTCCAGCTTCTCAAGCAGCTTCGTGCTGCCTCTTTTCTGAGCCACGTGCACGTTGAGCAGAGACATGTGACATGCTGGGCACTATTTCAGAGAGTCTGCATCTACTCTCCAGTTCAGGAGGACACTCGGGCTTGAGCTGACTCCTGACTCTTTGACTCAGGGTTCAGGGTCATCTTCAGAAGGAAGTGTGATGTCTGGGGTGGGGGTGGGGGCATGTTGTGCCCTGTCCCTCTCTACCAAGTAGATTATTATTATTTTTTTAATGTTTATGTATTTTTGAGAGAAAGAGTGAGAGAGCACAGGGGAGGGACACAGAGAGAAAGAGACACAGAATCTGAAGCAGGCTCTATGATGTCAGCTCAGAGAGATGTGTCCACCATGAGCCAAAAGTCAACCTCAAGTGTTTTCTTTTGAGACAGACAAAAACATGGCAGACAGGGTCATGAGTTTCCCAAAGACATTTCCTAAGGTACAGTCTCTCTAGATATAGTCGACTCTGCGGCCGCCTGGGGGGCTCAGTTGGTTAAGCGTCCGACTTTAGCTCAGGTCATGATCTCGCAGTTCATGAGTCTGAGCCCCGCGTTGGGCTTTGTGCTGACAGCTCAGAGCCTGGAGCCTGCTTCGGATTCTGTTTCTCTATCTCTCTTTCTCTCTCTAGCCCCTCCCTCCTTCTCTCTCAAAAATAAATAAATATTTAAAGAGAAGAAGAAAAAGAAACGATTGACTCTGGGAGAGCTGATCTAAGGCTTCTTTGGGTTTGGCTTAGATTTGGAAAGATCTGTGTAATGGTGGTCGAACTGTTTCTTTATATAGTGGCCCTGCTCTGTTAGTCGTTGACATCATGGAAGAAATTTGGAAAGATGTAATAGATAATCTGTGATTATGACTGTCCTTTAAATGTTTTATCTATATGTACATATTTT
>NC_043709.1:130534398-130641282 GCF_006229205.1 Suricata suricatta | reverse complement strand
CTTCAAATCCATATACATGTATCCTCTGGGTAAATACCTAGTGGTGAGATTGCTGGGTGCTAGGGTAGTTCTATTTTTAGTTTTTTGAGGACCCTCCATACTGTTTTCCAGAATGACTGCACCAGTTTGCATTCCCACCAGCAGCATAAGAGGGTTCCCCCTTTTCCATAATCTCTCCAACATCTGTTGTTTCCTGTGTTGTTAATTTTAGCCATCGTGACAGGTGCAAGGGGGTGTCTCATTGTGGTTTTGATTTGTATTTCCCTGATGATGAATAATGTTGAATATCTTTTCATGTATCTGTTGGCTAACTGTATGTCTTCAGGAAAATGCCTGTTCTTGTCTTCTGCCCGTTTCTTCATTGGATTATTTTAGTTTTTGAGTATTGAGTTTTCATTGAACCTTTGGACTATGAAAACAACTTCTAGGACAATGAAGCTAAGCCAAGCTAAATGTATAGTTCAACATCCAAATATTTGATCACCTATGTATTTCCAATGTGCAAGAGACACAAATACTGCTTTGAAATAGATTGAAAAGCAGATGGTTTGGCCCATCAAAAGCTGGGGATTATTGATTTATTTATCTATGTATTTTATTTACTTCTGAAGACATGGTTGTTTTGGCTGTCAGTAGACTCTGCTATAGGATCACAACACCTGGCGTCAATGTTCCACCTTCACTGGGGTAATCACTACTGAGTGGGAAATTGCCATGTTTGAAATGACTCCTGGGACAAAAAAAAAGTGTTGGTAGAGGGCCACACTTGAGATTCTTCAGTTTTATGTCCTCCTCAAAGCTTGTGGATGAGAGTTCATTTATATGGAGAAAAGTTCTTTAGTGAAATATCCAAAATAACAAACATCAATTAGAGGCTGTGCTCCTGAGATGTCTTTCATCTTCAGGCCTGGGAGTGCGCCACAAACACTCATTAAATCCTTCCAAATGCTGCTGCCAGCCAGGGACTCATACCGTCCTTCCTGCTGAGAAGGAAGTGATGATGTCAGGAAATATTTCTTTGTGTGGGATGCAGTCATCATTTCGAATGCACGGTTCCCAAAACAGAAGAGAGGAGGGGGTCTAGACATTTAGGCAAAACGAATACAGATTGATCCAGGACTCCTTAGCATAATAAAGACTGATGAGTGGAAACTTTGAAAGAGTTTTCGCTCTCAAATAACCAAACTCTGGGTGAGATGTGCCATATTTTCTAAGCCGTATTCCAATTTTTCATCAAATGAATGGATTTCATGACCTGTAGTCTCTTAATTATATACTCCCTACCTGCATACCTCATGGAAAGATGCAAATTTAGCTTCATTTCTGCAAAGACATCAGTGACTTTGGAATCCAACCTCTGTAAGCATTTGCATCCTCAGAATGTGGGCAAATGTCTCCATAAGAAAACCTTCCTTGGTCCTTGAGCTTCATGTTGCTTTAGCTTAGAAACTTCTGGTAATGTATCTGGATGACAGTGTGGGGGGTTGGTTGATCTATGCCCCATGAATATGCCTCTCCCAGTTGGAATTTCTTCCTGGTTCCAACCTTTTGGAGAAAGCGTTGGATCTACACTGCTGGAAAGAGTGGACCCAAATGAGCTACTGAGGCAGAATTTCCTGTGGCTTGTGGAGGCTGGGAGGGATGGGGTCGTCCAGAGGTCAGAAAGAGCCTCAGGCAGTACGAAGGAACTGTATTTCCTTATTTTGGCGAATGCTACCATGAGCCACCCTGCCGCCCGAACTCGGGCCTGGCACTTGTCCAGAATTCCTCCTCATTCACCTCTAATTGGTCATAAAACCCTGTTGACATTACCTGAAGAACTATCCCCATGGCATTAGTTCAAACCCTCATCGGTTTTGTTTTGTTTTTTTTTACCTGGATTTTTCCAACAGTGTTCTAACAGGCCTCTTTGTCTCTCAGTCCACACCTCAGTCACCTCCACGCTGCTGCCAGGGTGAGCTTTCCGCAGCCCAAATATGACTACATCTGTCCCCCATCAGACTTTCCCTAGCTCGCCATCATCCTCCAGGTAGCACCCAGGTTCACAGGAGGCCGCGGCGTGGGGTGTCCTCTGGCCGAGTCAGTGTTGTCAATGCCAGCATCACCACTCGGCCTGGGGGCTGCGCATAGTCCAGCCCTTCCAGCTCTTTCTCACCATCTTGTGGCTTTGCAGACCCCTCAGATGTCACCTGCTCCAGAAAACCTTCCCGAAAACTGTCCCTTCCCCCCAGACTTGGATGAAGCCCCCTTTATCTGCCCCCAGGAGCACCTTGTGCGTACCTGTGTCGAAGCACTTATCAAACTCAGTCATCGTGTCCTTGATCCTTCTATAGACAGGGAGCTCTTTGAGGGCAAAGAATGTTTTTCATCCTTAAAGCCTCATATATAGCAAGAAATATAATGATGGTGGATAAAAGTTTGCAAAATTAGTGAATTAAGAATTTAGAATTATATTTCATTGTTTGTAGAAAAACGCTCAGAAAATTTCCTGGGGGTGCCTAGGTGGTTCAGTTGGTTAAGCATCCAACTTCAGCTCAGGTCATGATCTCATGGTTTGCGAGTTTGAGCCCCACGTTGGGCTCTGTGCTCAGAGTCTGCTTCAGAAACTCTGCCCCCGCTCTCTCTGCCCTGCCCCCCCACCCCCGCTTATGCTCTCTCTCTCTTTTTCAAAATTAAATAAACATAAAAAAAGAGAAATTCTTCTGACGTGTTTTGTTGACTGCTCTGTGGCACGTATGTTTGTATTTCGTTCAGCAATCACAAAACAAATTCCCAAGAGTTGTGATCCCAACTTCTGTCCGTGGGACCCCTGAAAGGCAAGGTTTCATTTTCACCTTGAATCAGTTTCCACAGACATTGTAGAAGAGAAGAAGGATTTAAAAAGGATCTGGCAGACATTTTTCAAGAAGGAGAAGAAATGTCCTGCTTGGCACTTGGGATCAGCGCTGTTCGTACTGCGTCTTCTATTGATGGACACGATTCCCCCTCAATCCCGGCTTCGCGTGCTTCTAAGCATCCTGGTTTGTATCGCCAACATCTCAGAAAGAACTCACTCAAATCCATCTTGCCTCTTTTCGTCCTCTGGTTAATGCGCAGAAAGGGGGGCTTTCCCTGCTCCCCTCAGGGCTGAACCACAGATGAAAATGCTCCTTTAGCCTGTACCCCGCTGCTAGTCAGTGCTCCGGGTAATATTTCTGTGGTCACCAACTGAGATTTTGAAATGGTGGAAAGGTCTCCAGAGGCAAATGCTATGAGGGAGCCAAGGACAGTTATTAAATATGTGCACGGTACACACGATCTTTTATGCAAACAATGCTTTCATGGTGTTTGCGTGTTATCTCGGGCCGTTTTAGTAGGTAGTGAATGGCTACCCATTCTAGATTGCCTTTCACCTCCGTGTCTCCGTGTTTTCCAGCCTGGCCCAGCCTCAAGAAGTTTACCTTTCTTGCAGTGTTTTGCACGAAGAATGTTCTCTAAGAAAGTAATTCAAGCATCACTTGCTTATGTTTCCATAATCATGAGACCAGCTAGGTCATGTGTTCGGAAAATATGCATTTTCTATGATATATCATTCAGCCCAAGTCCTTAATACAAAGCTGCCAGGCAGCTAATGGGCTTGCCTTCCAAGTTTCTTCAAGCAAGAGAACACCTGGGCATCCACCCAACTTTGGCTCCAGTAACAATCTGATGGGTTCGTGAGTTCAAGCCCCACATTGGGTTCGTTGTTGTCAGCATGGAGCCTGCCTCAGTTCAGATGTCTCCCTCTCTCTCTCTGCCCCTCACTCGCTAGCACTCTCTATAAAAAAATGAATAAATATTTAAATATATAAAATTGATACAGAATGAAACACAAATGTTTATTAGGCTAAAATGCAAATTCTCTTCTATATTACACAAAAGAGATCACATAAGGGTTTTGAAGGAACCAAAGAAGATGCATGTATGAGTTTGTACCTTACATAATTGAAAATATTAGAGTTTATTCCATTTGATTTTGGTTTAATAGTCTTGTTAGAACTTTCCATTTATCATGCTTTCCTTCTACAGGCTGATATTATACCTATAAAAGGAAAGGAAGTACCCAGGAGATCAAACAAATCTACTTCCCAGCTTCAATTTTCTAAATTTTTAACTAGTTCAGACAAGCTTATTTTATTTAAGATTTAAAACATTTTTTATTTTTATCTTATTAAAATTTTTTTTAAATGTCTCTTATTTATTTTTGAGAGACAGAGAGAGTCAGTGTGAGCAGGGGAGGGTCATAGAGAGAGGGAGGCACAGAATCTGAAGCAGGCTCCAGGCTCTGAGCTAGCCGTTAGCACAGAGCCTGATTCGGGGCTGAACCCACTAACCGTGAGATCATGACCTGAGCCGAAGCCGGGTGCTCAACCGACTGAGCCACCCAGGTGCTCCTAAATTTTTTTTTAAATTAATCTCCATACCCAACGTGGGGCTCAAACGTACAACTCAGATCAAGAGTTGCATGCTTTACTGACTGACCCAGCCAGGCTCCCCAAGCTTATTTTATCTTTAAAGTTTCAGCTGATTCCTTCACTTTTTTTTGGCTTATAGGTACAGGAAAAAAAAATCTAGATGATCATTGAATAACCTGATCAAGAACAGTGTCTATTTATTCTGTGTGCACCACGTGCTTGCCAGCTAAGCGAGGGACATGAGTCAGCTCATTCAAACCTCACAACATGCAGAAGATGGTGACTGAAGTGGGTACAGCCTTTGCCAAGGCCACCAGCTTCTAGTGGAGAAAGCAGGATTCACTCCCAGGCCTTTCTTGTTGAGTGCATGCTCTTACCCCTGGGCTCCCTGCGCAACGGAGAAGAATGTCCATCAAAACCAGCCCCCTCCTGATGCCAACAGGAGCATGGAGATGCCGAGAAATGAGTGGCCAGAGAGACGGGGCGGCCATGAGCCTTCCAGCACTGTGCTTGGAGTCCTGGCTCCTGGCTCCCAGCTTGGGTGGAAAAGTCCATTCTGTGTCCCTAGTGTTGGGGTTCTGCGGTGGACACGCCCTTACGCATCTCAGAACTGTGGGCATGCCGCACAGTGCACGTTGCGTGGGGCGGGGAAGGAAGCGGAAGCGATGCCAGGCTGTGGCACTCACTGCCGGGTTTGAGATGAGGCTTGAAGTTTTCTACCAAGTCTCTGTCGTACAGCCAACATCATAACAGCTCTTCATTCTCCTGAGGGGGGTCATTAGAAAGGCAGTGTAGACACTCAGCTGTGCTGTCCTACATGGAAGAAGGGGTCTGCATGTAGCGCCTGAAATGTGGCTGGTCTGAACGGAGCTGTGCTCTCTGTGTAAGGTACACCCAGGAGTTGGACTTAGAGCACCGAAATGAATGTAAAAGGGCTCATTAATGACTTCTTCATCGATTGCATGTTCAAATGATAATACTTAGTATAACTGGGTTAAGTAAAATGTATTATTAAAGTCAATCTCACCTGCTTCTTTTTTCCCTTTTTTTTTAAAATGTGGCTCTCAAAATGTTGTTTTATTTATTTAGAAAATGTTTATGTATGTGGCTAGTGTTATATCTACCAGACAGTACTGCTCTGGACGTGTACTATGTGGGTTTAATTCCATCTCTGTCACTTCCAGGCGGAATGGCTTTGGGCAAGTGATTTAACTCCTCTATGTCTCAGTTTCCCTATTTTTTAGATAGGAAGAGGGGTACCTGGGTGACTCAGTCGATTAAGCAGCTGACTTCAGCTCAGGTCATGATCTCGTGGTTCATGGGTTCGGACCCCTGCATCTGGCTCTTCGCTGACAGCTCAGAGTCTGGAGCCTGCTTTGGATTCTGTGTCTCCTCTCTCTCTCTGCCCCTCCCCCACTTATGCTCTGTTTGTCTGTCTCTCTCAAAAACAAATAAACATTAAAACAATTAAAAAAATTTTTTTAATCCAGGGAGAGTAATAGGCACGCCATAAGGTCTAAATGAGTTAACATATTTGCAAGATATTCAGGAGTCAAAGGGCTCATGATAAATAGCACATAGATGTGTTTTTAATAAATTAAGTAAAGTCATTTTTAAGGGAGGAAAGGATTGCTTCAAGGCCTACCTTCACTGATTTTTGCTAGGGGCAAAAATTTTTCCAGGAATTTTATGCCCAACAGTCACTTTCATACCCCACAGCTGGGCAAATCTATAAAGAGGGGAAGAATTGCTACTTGCAAGTAAGCCTGGCATCCTCTTCTGGCTAATCTAGACTGGCCTGAGGGGGTGAGATAAATTATTGGTCAAGGGAAAGGCAATGCATGTAGTTAGCTAACTTAAAAGTTCCAAATCCAGGGTGCCTGGGTGTCTTAGTCAGTTAAGCATCCAACTCTTGATCTTGGCTCAGGTCATGATCTCATGGTTCATGAGATCTGCATCCAGGTTTGCACTGACAGCTCGAAGCTTGCTTGGGATTCTGTCTTTCTCTCTCTCTCTCTGCCTCTCCCCAGATTTCTCTCTATCTCTCTCTCAAAAATAAATAGAAGTAAACTTTGAAAAATCCATAACTATATTTAAAATAATTAGGCAGCTAAGACTTGGGTGTGTGTGATGGTCGTTGACTATGTATGGTGAAATGGTTCAGAGATCGGAACCTAAGAGCCAGCCCATTGCTGTGACAACATTGAGCTATATGCTTGTCAGGATTTTCTTCTGGGGAACACTTATTAGTAGAGGATCATGAACTTGAGTCTCTAGGAGTCTGGGAGCTTAGCTCGAAGCAGCCTCAGCAAATGGGTCTTTCCCTGTAGCCTTGTGTTTTCTCTTACCATTTTGCACAGCCTACTCCTTAATATGCCCATGTTTATTTTAATATGAAAATGGACTATTAAGTTACTCATCTTCAAGTAAAATTTGTACCCTAGGGAATTATCCATGATTATGCGACAGCCGATATTTATCTGCCAAACATCTATTCTAGGCTGTGGGGTCTTGCAGTGATCAAGACAAAATTCTTGTTCTCATGGGGCTGGCATTCTACTACAAAAGAGAGGCAATAAATGCACCATGCAGATATGGGGATTTCAGGATGACATAGTGAGAGAGAGTGAGTTGACAGACGTTTGGGAGAAAGAGTTGGGGTTGGTATGGAAAAGATAGAGAAGGACTCTCTGAGGAGGTGTGACTTGAACTAAGATATGGGTATTGAGAAGGGGTCAAATGGAAGTGTGTCTGAGGGAGGAGGATTTCAGGTAGAGGGTCAGCAAGTGCAAAGTTCCTGTAGGCTTGTAGGCTGGGGTGTTTGTGCTTGAAATTTATTTGTTCATCGAACTCATTCTACTGCAGGCCAGTAGGACACAGTGAGAGGGTGGGGGATGAGGATGGAGACGGGAGAGCAGGCTGATCATGCAGGGTTTTGTAGGCCACAGACGTTTGGGTTTTTATTCTAAGTGCCATGGGAGATGACTGGGGGATTGACACAGGGAACTGACAAAACCTGACAGATGTTAAGTTTGCTTGGCTGCTGTGAAGACAGTGGAGGCAAAGTGAGGAAGCAAGTTCAGTTACAGAGTCCTTGCAATAATCAAGGTGAGGAAAATGGTTGCTTATAAAGTGGGGAAAGGAGGATAGGGAATTGGGATTTTCGAGAGGTCAAGTTGACACTTGCCTATGGATTGGAAGTGATGTATGAACTGGTTATGGAGCACGAATTGCTTATGAATTGGACACAAATGAGAGGGATCAAAGGTAATGCCTAGATTTCTCACTTGAGCATTGAGTGGATGGTGGTTTCATTTCTGAGATGGCAGGGTATCATTGAGACATCCAAGTGGAAACATCAAGTTTCTGTTGGATATATGGGTCTGGAGCTCAGGGAGAATTCAGGGCTAGAGATCTGAAATTGGAGGTCATCACCATGTAGATGACAATGAAACTACAGTGCTGTGCAGGACACCTGGGAAGAAACGGAGAGAAAGGGAGAGCGTCTAGAACTCCTCTGATTTTGATTTTCTTCTTCAAGTAGTGTAATAATTTCTCTTCCCGTGGCCATAGGAGCTAGGCTTGCCAAGCAGAGCTCTGACACCTGAGCTGATACTGGTCTTCCGTAAACTCTACAAGGCCCACCTGTCAGCACAAACACACAAGAAAGTCTCCACTTTTTGTTAACGATGATTGGCTCTTTTGGATAGCAAAGTACTATGGGAATGCAGAGCAGGGAGAGCCCAAGAGAATTGCACAGGCAGAAAAGCAGCAGGCTGTACCTCTGTGCGGGCAGGAGCAAGTTAGTGAGCCAGGGACAACGATCAAGGCTAGCTGACGGAAACCTGGACCCCGAGCTCTTGCTTCCAAGCCTGGGAAGCAATCTAGTTCTATGACTGGAGTCAGAAATCATCAAATAACCAACTCACAGATGTGTATTGAGTAACAGGTAGATGTTCAGGTGTTGAGACGTTCTAGGCCCCACCAGTAGACTTTTGAGAACAAAATAAATACGATTGCCCATATTTTGCCAAAAAAGGGATTCTGTCATTTAAATAATTCTAAAATTGGAGAAGGCTCAGAGACTGAAAAAAAAAACAAATATTGAGATGGAATTTAGGTTATATTTGCCCCATTAATTATGGGGATTTTTAAATGCCATTTGGGTACCAACACTAGAATATTTGGGTCATGTTTTGGGTAGTTCTGATGTGACTGTGGACTGTGTAGATCTATTTTTTCTTTTTTTTTAATGTTTATTTTATTTTTGATCGAGAAAGAACATCAATGGGAGAGGGATAAGGAGGGGCATGGGACAGAGGATCTGAGGTAGGCTCTGTGCTGATAGCAGAAAGCCTGATGTGAAGCTCGAACTCACAAACTCGTGAGATCATGACCTGAGCCGAAGTCAGATGCTTAACCAACCAAGACACCCACTCACCCCGTGATTTCTTTTTAACAAATGTATAAAGAAACAGTTTATTATTTAAAAGAAGTAAAGAACTATACTATATAGAACTACAGACCATTATTAGGATCATACCATTAAGCATTTATTTGTTCATTGACTTCACTCTGCTAGCTTCTTTCAGGTATATAGGAAGTGTTCAGTATATATGCTTGTCCAGTAGGCTAATGAATGAGCTGCGTTGATCAAATGGTTTTGTTAGGAGAAGGTCTTTGCCTGAAAATATAAGAGCAATACGAAGGAAAAAGCAGAAAATGGCACAAATATATGTAAAATATATATTAAACAAATTGAAAATTTTTTTAAAACAAATCATTCACATTCAGGAAGTGCAAATTATGAAACAGTAAGTTCTAGAAGAACAGACAAGGTAGAAATGTGAGCAATTGGCTAGCTTTTCCCTAAATTCTTCCTTGAGGAGTTGGATGTTTCAGGAGCTGCTGCTGCTGCTGCTGCTGCTGCTTCTTCTTCTTCTTCTTCTTCTTCTTCTTCTTCTTCTTTTAAAGTTTATTTGTCTTGAGAAAGAGGAGCACAAGTAGGGGAAGGCAAGAGAGAGAGAGAGATAGAGGGAGAGAGACAGAGAGAGAGGGAACCCCAAGCTGGTTCTGGAGCTAACAGGGAAGAGCAAATGTGGCGCTCGAACTCACAAACTATGAGATCATGACCTGAGCCAAAGTCAAGAGTCCGACACTCAACCAACTGAGCCACCCAGGCACCTCTTAGGAGCTTCTTGAATAAATATCCAGTTCCCGTTACTTTAATTTCTGATTTGGCGGCTGATTGCCAAGAATTGGGTCAGGTAGTCTTATCATCAACTTTTCTCTTGAGATAGGCATGTCTCTTTCCTCACGGAACCCTCTGTTGAGCAGAGATGTAAGTCCTCTGTCTTCACTCCACTCATTTACTCTCCACACGCTGCATGCTGCTCCCAGTTTTTGCCTTGTGACAACCAGTACTTTAGTGGTCAGTGGCCATGCAGCTTTCATGGGTGCCCAAATGCAGTAATAACACCACTTGAAATGTACAGAGGGCCCTATCTCCAAGGAGATCAAAGTGCTCTTACAGACAGTATCTTGCTAATCTCCCATACATAGTCATAGAGTAAATAGAATGCAGTTAGTACTATCCCTATTTTACACATGAGGAAATGGGGCCTCAAGAAGGGTAAGTGATTGGCTTCATTGTACAAGTACATGGTGGGCTAGGAATGGAGTCATTGTATTTTAGGGTCAATTGTTCGGCTCTTGTGACTTTCTAGGTCTTTTTTGGTCAAGCTATGTAGAGAGGCAGGAATGTCAGAATTTGTTTTGCCTTCCTTCTATCCCCTTAGGTTTATTCTGCATTTTTTTGTAGTATTTGGCCTGTTGCCGTAGGTGGTGTTTATTTTTCAGGAGAGTTGTTTATAGGATGGGCTTGGACTTGAATACTGTTGAGGTTTGAGTGAGTTACATGTCAGAGGAGAGCAAATGGCTAAAGACTACTTTGGGGTTTGGGAGATCTCAGAGAAAAGAGATCTCTCTAATCAGGAAGTGATTCAGTCAAAAGGCAGGCAGGGATGGATGGAATAATGTCCGTGTTTCCTCATATCTTTGTGCCGCTTGGATTGATAGTGGTACTTTGGGTGGTTGGGGGTGGGTGGGTGTGGATTTCAATGGGTGAAAACTCACATGGCTGAGATATTTAATGGAAATCTGTATTCCTGGGATTTCTGTTGGCAGTTGGCTCCTGTTTTTTATTTTATTTTATTTTTGTGTTTATTTAGGTTTTTCTTTTGAGAGAGAGAGAGAGAGAGAGCAAGAGAGAGCGAGCGAGCAGGGGAGGGGCAGAGAGAGAGGCAGACAGAGGATCCATTGCTGGCTCCATGTGGACAGAGAGAGCTGGATACGGGCCTTGAACCCACAAACCATGAGATCATGACCTGAGCCAGACAGTGAACTGACTGAGCCCCCCGGGCGCCCCAGTAGTGGGCTGTAGTTTATCCAACCATTGTCTTGTTGACCATGGCTGCTGAATTATACTTCTGGAGAAATTCAGGGCCTCCTTTGGCAGGGACCTTTTACACCAGTGCTTGGAGTCAAAGGAGCCTTATCTTGCAGTGTTTTATGGCTGTCCTGAAACTCCCTTGTGCAAGTGTGATGAAGCCCAAGTATGTGCAGCGTAAGGTGTGGTCTTCATACAGTTGCCAAGCGAGACTTGCTTTTTTTCCTTAAGGTTTGTTGAGACTTGGGCAATCATAATTTGGGTCTTTTCCAGACTGATCTACAATATACTCCCTAAATGTAGGCTCCTTGGGCTGTGGCGGGTCACTTGGGCCGCAGGGACCTGACAACACATTGGAGACTGAGCCTTCTCTTGCAAGTTCACAGGGTGTAATAATGCACCTCCGAAAGGTCAGTGCAGATGGCACCCATTGTCTGCTGCTCTTGGATGGGGAAGCCGACTTTCCCAAACCTGGCGTCAGCTGCTTGGAGGCTGCGGTTATAAATTTGGGGTTCCGTCAGCTGGATTTCAGATAACCAGCTTGATGAGCTAGTCACGTGGATAAAAAGCCGACACGCGCCGGGGAGAACATGAGCCTACGCTTGTCTGTGCTGCCCTCTGAACAAGGCCGCTGACGGAAAGGAAAAGCCACAGCGGCTTTGCCCCTGACCTTGGAAAGTTGGGCGGCTTCTCAAACCTCAGTTCCCTCTTTCATAAAATAAGGATTCTTGTCCTACGTATGGAGCAGGAATGTGAGGATCAAGATGCTAGAGCACGTGTGAAAGTCCTTCCTCATGGGTAAAGCTCCATGGAAATCACTGAAGCTATTTGTGAAAAAGGCACAAAGATGCCGAATTGGTAGGACTGTTGCAAAGTTGAAAGGAGATACCTTATGTAAGCTCCTAGGCTCTTCCTTGACACATGGCAATAAACAAAAGGCAGTTGCCCTCCCCAGTCCCCCACTCATTTCTACCTAAGACTCTGATGTTATTCTTATTACTTGAATTTCCTCCACCTTTTGACCCATAAGGGAAACTGGAATTTGCAGTTGGGCCCCTATCTTGTGTTGTTCTTTATGTGGGGCCCACATTGGATTAAATCCTCTTTTACGGATCTCTGTGTTTTTCATTCTCATGCTCCCAATGTCCTCCCCGGCTTTCCTGATCAGGCTCCACCTCCCCTGGCAGGCTTCCGCACTCACTGTTGGGGGTGGGCCGTCTTCCACAGTGCCACCATGCATATAAACACGTAGGCCTTATTGCATGCTAGCTAACTTACATTTATTTCTCATCTCCTATTGTAAAATCTATGATGAAAGGGACAGTATTTATTTATTTTTGAATACTAAACAGCATCCCGTTCAATTTCTGGCCCCTAGTAGGCATGTGGTAAGAGTTAGGTGAGTATAAATGCATGAGTGAGTGAAACTAACACATACCACTGACCTCTCTGCAGTTGCTTATAGATATCACTTTCCAGGATGTTCTGCTAAAACCAGTTCTGGATTCTACTTATGTTTTCCAGTTGTGTAATCTATTAGCTGCTGAGAGAGGGTCCCGCTCCAATGATCTCTTGGAACAGTAATGTTCTGAGCATCTGCCACTTTGAATGTTGCCCTATGATTTCTGTTCCAATGACTCATCGTGAATTTGTCTCTACAGTGCCAACAAAGTTAGGCTATTTAGTTTCATGAGCCGAAAAAATGAGTCCATTTGACTGACTCTGGTCAGTTGATTGAGGTGTTCATTTTTGAGCTGGTTTATCACGACACAGGCAGGCTCTATGTGACTTTGAGTGGCATCAGACTGGCTGATGGTCAGATGGCAGGCTCAGAGCAAGGAATTATCCGTCCAGCTTAGTCCCCAGCTGGCCTTAGGCAAGTTACGTAAATTTCCCTGTCAGGTATTTCCTGAAATAAAAAAGGGAAGTTGTGGATGGGATAACAGTGATAATTCTGAGAATCTGTGCCCCATTGTGGGTAGAATGTGTACTTGCTGCTCAGGGATGTGGTGACATACTTCAAAAGGTTTGAGCGCTGGGGGAGGGAATAGGGTTCTGTTTAAGTACATCTTTCCTCTTGGACTTGCTCTTGAGACTTCCTCTCCACCTGCCATTTCCCCTGGGTGCCGGGACCACTGAGATGGGTCATGCAATTAGAAATAAACTTTATTTGAAAGATAATATGTGCAATAGAGCAGTATTATGGTTGTATTTGGGGAACTAAAGAAAAGTCATTATTTAACCCCTCTCCCCCAGTTTTATGAAGCAATGGTTGACTGCATCACTGTGTAAGTTCAAGGCATACAGCATACACAAAACCAAAACACGGTTTGATTTACATGTATTGTGATATGGTTCAGCTAACACCGTCTTCTCATAGATAAAAGAAGGAAGAAAAGAATAAAGAAAAAATAATTTCTCCCATGACAAACACTCTTAGGATCTACTTTCTTGATGATTTCCCAGTGTATCACCCAGCAGTGCTGACTGTGGTCACCGTGTTGCACAGTCCACCGCCAGGACTTATTTATCTTATAACCGGAAGTTTGCACCTTTTGACCACCTTCTTGCACTTCCTCCCTGACCCCCTGACCCTCCACTGGGAACCGTAAGTCTGATCTCTTATGTGAGTTTCTCTCTGGTTTTTAAAGATTCCTCATATACATGAGATCATACAGTATGTGTCTTTTTCTGTCTGACTTATTTCATTTAGGGTAATGTTCTCAAGGTCCATCCTGTCGCAAATGGTAGGATTTCCTAGTTTTTAAAAAAATTCATGAAAACTGTGTGTGTGTGTGTGTGTGTGTGTGTGTGTGTGTGTGTGTGTCTGTCCCACCTTCCTTGTCCATTCATCCATCAGTGGATGTTTAGGCTGCTTCTGTGTCTTGGCTATTTCAAATATGCTGTTGTGGACGTGAGGGTGCAGACATCTTTTTGAGTTCATGCTTTTGTTTCCTTTGGGTACATTTCTCAACGTGGAATTGCTGGATCATATGGTAGCTCTATTTTTAATTTTTAAGGTTCCTCATACTGTCTTTGAAAGCTTTTCTTTTCAATTATGCCACTATTCTAAATATACCAGGATCCCATGCACATAGAGCAGTTTCACGTAACAGTATTGCTGAGGAGGCCCCCATTTTGAATGTTTAGAAATTTATTTAATGAAGCAACATTCACAGGTGACTGGCATTGAATATATCGTAGTTGGTAGAGAGACGGGGGAAGGAAGGAAAGAAAGGAAGGAAAAATGAAGAGAAAGCTCTTCACTTAGGCTCCGAGTTTCCATTTCTGAGAGGAGAAACCAGTCTGGAAGTCCCTTCTGGCCTCTTTTCCCTCTTCCCTACTCCATCTCTTCCTTTTTCTCCTTTCTGTTTTATTTCTTTTATTCTTCTCCTGCTCTCTTTCTTTTCTGTCCTCTTGGGGTAATTGGAGCGGGGAGGATGTGGTCAGAATTGATGAGGTGAGACTTGTTCCAGTTCCCTTTTTCCTCCACCTCAAACCCCTTAGCACATGTGAAGCTTAATCAGACTATTGCAGCCCAGACCACGGATGGAAACTCCAGAAACCTCAGCCCAGGGACATTAGGCCACAACCACACTCTGAGAGGCGGACTCGTTCTAGAAAGCATTCTGACCATGCATTTCAGTCACACTGCTTAGAAATCTATCTACCTGGCCATGAGGAAGGCACTGCAAGAATTTGTTAGTGCTTGTGGGTCACATTCGTGGGTGAGCGACCATCATGATTGGCGAGGGGGACGGAGTCCCCAAAGGCCAGCATCTCAGCATGCTGTTCATTCACTGCTGCTTACCTTCACCCCGTCTCTGCATTTGGAGCTCTGCTGTATGTGTGATGCTGTCCCAAAAGGAAAACTGTCTACTGGAGAATGTATCGGTCTTATAAAAAGTGGATTTTCCCTAGCTCATCATAATGCAAGTGGTATCTTAGATCTTACCATCTTGAAGAAGATGATTGTTTATATTTTTGCATCCAGTTCTTTTATTAATTAAATGACAAGAAGATGACAAGGAGAGGAAACTGTGAGATGCCCCTTTCTAATATACTAGATTATCACTGAATTGGGGTCCATTTTCACCTGTTTTGTTCCATGAACATTTATACTGGTTTCCAAGCACAAGGAAGTTAATCTCATTTCCAAGAGGGAGAATTGCTTCTACCATTGTCATATCTAAAATCAAGAATGTGGCATAAACTTTCTCATAGAAGTCCAACAGTTGGGAAATTCTTTTTGGTAGTGACTGACTTGGGCATTGGAAATATATAGATCTAGGTCTGAGAACCAAAGCATAATTCCTGAGAGATCTCAGGTGACAGATGGAGAGACAATCTCACCAAAGGACATTCTTTAGGGTGACTTGGTTTTCTGTTCCTGGATGTAAACTTGAACTTGATGGTCAGGCTCCCAATTTTGTAAAACAAGGCGCTTGCGATAGATCAGGTTGTTTCCCACTTTGGATGATGAACAGCATAGAATATAAAATATCTAAATTCATCACGTTCAATGGAGGTATGTATTCTTTCTTGAAAAATTTCCCTGAGTCACATCAATATGTATGTGTGCACTGGGCTGATGGAAACATTCTTACTATGGAAAATGGTGGTAACCACTGCAATAGTTGATTGCTTCATTTCTACCCAGATCAGGAGAGCCACAATTAGGTTAATTTTAATTAGAGGAGGAGACTCTGTCTTTGATTTATTTAGCACACACATTCCTTTCTATAGAAGCAACAAAGCATTTAAAATAAATTTTTTTCCTTTTCCCAAAAGAAATGTGTGCTTATTTTAAAAATCACAGAAAATACAGGTAGGCACAAAAATAAATTAAAATTTGTCTTCTTTACCTAGATGTAACTATTTTGATTTGATATTTGGTATGATTTGATTTGACATTTTGATGGCTGTGACTTGTGACTTGTACTGTCCGTGACAACATTGGCTGTCATGGCCCAATGTTTGGGAAGAACATTGTCAAGATAGGTCTGAAGAGGAAGAAGAGCAGTGACCTGGGTGCTCGTAGTGAAAGGGAAATCTCTTGGGAAAGCAAAAATTAGAGACATCGTTATTGGAGTGAAAGAGAATTCCTATTGCCAAAGTTGATGTAGAAGGACCCACAGGTGGCAAGAGGTGTCAAGAAAATTATTTTCATCCAGGTTGGATGCAAAGCAGACTCTAGGATGTTAACAATTTACTTCCAAAGGGATGAAAGGTTTTCCTGGTTTCAGAGAGCATTCGTAGGTTATTTGCCGCAGGCACGGGTCCCACAGAGGCTCACAGGGTTTGAAGGCTTTTTCAGGAAACGATCTCATCATAGCCCTGTGTGGAGAAGCGAGGTGATCACTGCTGTCTGTATTTCCTACACAGGGGAACTGACACGTGGCCAGACGAAGGGGTTCTCCCAAGGTGACAGTTACTGGGAAGGCAATCTGGAGCATGTAATCTTTTGACATGCCACTAGACCACATATGATCAGGCTTTGGGGCCAGAACTCCTCCTTATCAGGAGATCAAGAGCCGTACAGACTGTGTCAGGTTTGCAGTCTTATGTGGGAATGGCTTTCCCTGTTTGGAACACAGTGTGCCCCTTCATTCTGCCAACTGTTTCTAGGAGGTGTGACCAAGCCCGCTATTACATCTGTGAGGAGGGGAGGGTTGCATGCAGGCTGGCCACGGGGGACCGGCACTCACCATGAGGGTGATCTTGCCCCATCCTATCTTGGTGAAGAAAGCATGGTTCCATCCAGTGCTTGGTGGCACTGAGTTTCCATGGTGACTCTGGCACTGAGACGCAGTGGGTACTGAGGGCACCGAGGGCTCAGACTCTCACTCTTGATAACAGACAACAGGGGCCCCTTGCTTGAAATTGGGATGCTGCTAAAGTAACTGAACCTGGAATCCACTCTGGAGGACATGGTGACCTCCATTGAAGACCATCAGACCCATTCCCGCGGTCATCTGTGAAGGTCCTATTGGTTTCAATGATTAGGTCTGGGCTGATGCGGGAAACGATGGGACTCATGTGGATGAGGCCACCACCTCTTATTTCTGGGAGCTTCTAATCCGAGACTAAGCAGTGTTGTGATTCTGTGGAGAATGACCAGTGAGCAATTCTTAGATGGCGTCTTACGCTGAGCCAAGGGCAACTAAAGCTCGAAGCAAACTTCCGTATGAAGCTGTGGCACTTGTGTGTCTTCAGGTCGAAACGTCCTTACAATGACAGGCGCTAGGCGCGTCCTCAACACCCTGGTGGGAAGGGTTCAGACTGGATCCACCTTCTAAGGAACGTCACTTTCTAAAGAGAGAGGATGACTCTCCTGTAACACTTGCTCGTGGTCCCCTGAAAAGACGCCTCTGCTCTGCTCACGTAAGAAGCTTCCTTAGCACATCTATAGAAGCGAGCCAAATATTGAACCCCCCCCCCCCCCCGGAGCATTAACCTCTGCTTTTCTCAGGCTTCCAGTGTGCTGACTTGCTTTTCTTGGTTCTCAAACGATGCAATCTGATAGCTCAGCAGCTTCCTGTTTGAGGGTTAATTATTTCTTTTTATGCCTATATTTAAGACGCTTAAATTTGTGATTCACTCCCTCTAATTAGATATAATGCTTAGACTCTATCCCCATCTATCACATTAACGTTTTCTCCTTTCGGGGCTATTAATTTCCCCTCTGAGCCCTTTGGCCAGGGGACGTAGATCATGAAAACACGGGGGTAAGTGCAGCCATCTCCAACATGGCCTTGAACTCTCAATTGCCACGGCCACGAGTCAGGAAGCCCCAGCTCTGTCCGTGTGGCAAGTTGCCACCACTCCACCCCCCAGAACGGTGCACACAAGAGCCCCTGGGGTGCGTGCGCCTCTGTGGTTTGAGCCGTGGTGTCTTCTGGCGGAACCGCCCCCATCTTGTCTCCTTCTTGGCCCCTTGAGAGTGAAACCAAGAAATGACTTTCAGTGGGAGACTGTCAGCAAGAGGGTGGGGAGTGAAAATAAGACCTCGCGCAGCGAGGGAAGGGTGGGGAATAGTTTGAAGTTCGTCTGAGGTAGCAAAAAAACGGTCTCCCCACTCCCCTCCCTTGGCTCTGTTGAAATAAAGAGACGTTTCAGCAGATTCTCAGAATTGAGCCTTTTTTCCCTCCATCAGGGCTTCTCACTCAAGAACGAAGTACTTGATCTGATGTAGAGGGCCACCTTTTCTCGTCCCCAAGCAGACAGATTCTGGCAGGGGGAGGAACGGAGAGAAGGAAGGGGAAGAAGAGCGAATTCGGAGGAGAAGAGACGGGGAAGGGAGAGGCTGAGGGAAGGAGGAGAGCCTGCGGAAGAGGAGGCGGTCGGCTCGCCTGGAAGGAGCAACTTGCCTTCTGGGCTTTGCCAACAGCTTCCTGGCTGTCACTTTAGCACCTGGGACTTCCTCTTTCTCCAGACGCACTGAGCTGGCGGTTCACTGGTAACAATAAGTTAATTGAATAGCCTGTCGACAGATGGCCACGCTGTGGCTGTGAGCTTTGGGCTCCTTTGTTATGTTTCTATGTGAAAGAGTCTAAAATTGCACCTATCCTTTAAAAGAACACACACACACACACACACACACACACACACGCACACACACACACCTCTTCTTTCATCCAGCACCTCCCGGACCCCCCTAAGCCTAGCCTTTCTACAACTCTGCTTTTTTAATGATTTTTTTTAGAAGTAAGAGAGGATTTCTTTTTTTTTTTTTTTTATAAAGTAAAAAGTCCATTTATTCATTGTTTATGACACAGTACACAAGAGGCAAAGTGTTTCACATCATAGACTTCACTTCCAACTCCTTGGAATGTTCATTTCTTTGGCTAAAGAGACTAGACATGAGAAGCAGGCTATGCTTAGGCAACTGAAATAAAGATGGGGAGGGGGCAATGCTAATGTCATCCTCATAGGGACAGGCATAAGGGGACTGTTAGTCACAAGCTACTTTCTAGAACTGTTAGCTGGAAACGAAGGAATGCCGCTCCTGGTGCTCATACTGTCGTGGCTCAGTCATCCCCACCTCACAGGCACAGCAGTGCTTTCTGGTAGTTGCCCTTCGTGTCTTGCTGGATGCAGTAGTACAGGGACTTGCCGTACTTCCTCTTGAATTCAGACCTAATTTTCAACATGTCCACTTCATTGCGAGAGACCATGATTCTAATCAGGACTTTATCCTTGCCCTTCATGGAGTCAAACAGTCGGTCAGCAAAATACAGGGGCTTGTTCTGAATGCACTGGACGAGGTTCAGGAAAGCATTTTCCAGGTCTCCTTTGACCTCCTTCTTGATGCTTTCCAGCATGTCATAAGGGCTGTAGCTCTTGTACCTGTCAAAGACTTTCTGGAGGTGACACATGCTCTGCTCAGTCATGATGCTGATCCACTTGGGCACGTCAGTTCCTTTTCTCTTCACTCCGGCATCATAGAGATCACAGGCATCTTGATCAATCAGTTCATAATCAATGACGGAGCCATCCTCTGCTCTTCTACCCTTAGCAAGGGCAACCATTAGCGGAAGTCACCAGATGTGTCAGAAATGATCTCCTTCTCCAGATCAGTCTTGTACATTTCCTTGTAGGCTCTGTTAATCTCCTGAAGCTCTTGGTTGGTCCTTGAGCAGATGATCTCAATGAGGGAGTCCTCATCAGTCCCCAGTCCCTTCATGGAGGCTTTCAGCTCAGAAGCATCATACTGAGAAGGTGTTTTCAAGAGGCCCAAAATGACAGTCTCCAGGTGGCTGGACAAGGCTGACTTCAGTGCTGATGCAAGTTCCCTTTTGGTCCTTCTCTGGTAGGCGAAGGCAATATCCTGTCTCTGCTCATTGCTGCGGTTGGTCAAAATGTTGACAATGGTGACCTCATCCACACCTTTGGTCTTGATGGCCGTTTCAATGTTCAGGGCATCATGCTCAGCATCAAAATTGGTATATGCTTGACCGATCCATAGGCACTTGGGGGCGTGGAGTGATCACCCTCCAAGCTGAGCTGGCAGAGAATTTCGTGAACAGCAGACATTTTGAAAGAAGCTGGGCCGGGCCGAGAGCAGCGAGAGTCCCCAGTTGTGCAGCGGGGCTGGCTCGAGAGGATTTCTAATGGGAGGGTCTTTGGGTTTGTAGGCAACCGTGTCAGGGACAAAGTTTGTGCCAAGGAAGGTCTGGTTATCAAAGGGAGAGATCCATGTCCTCTCCCACAGTGGTGGAATGAATGAATTAGGATCCATGTCCTCTCCCACAGTGGTGGAATGAATGAATTAGGTCCCGACTGTCAGTTTGTCTCTTTTTCACGTCTTTTCATACATGTCGCCCACTGCACAGAGTGACACGGTAAGCCTGCGTTCCCTCCTGGGTATAGGTTGTGTTCCCAGTAGCACTTCTCATTTTCATCACAAAAGGTTTCCCAGGCAAGTTCTATGCTGGTGTAGGCGGATCTGTGTTGCCCGCGTTTAGTTACGTGCAGCAGACGCCGCCACAGTTGGCCAGAAAGCGACTTACCCCAGGCCGGCTCTGTGAGCGTCAGCACGCTGACTGATTTCACCGAATTGACTCGTCAAGCGCTCTTTGGATTAATAGGAATGGACCAAAGGGACCGTCCGGCGGAAGGCACAGCGATCAATAGGTTGTTAACACTGAATGAGCCTCCTTATTCCTACCCTTTCCCTGAGGACCGGAGCACTGTCCACACACCTGGGAACTTGGCTCATCTGAGCTCAGGTTCTCTGTTTGGGACCTTGGGTAAATAACAAATGTGAGATGTGGTGGGAGACACTTTTCCACTTGCCCCTGTGTGACCCGTCTGCAGGCTGGACAGACAATCGGAGAGGCCTAATGGCCCAGGCAAGATCAGGCAAGGTGACCTCATGGTGATACTTAGTAGGGCCTCTGGTGGACCCAAGGGTCTACAGTTGCTGGGGACTTACAACCACTCCCACGCCTCATATTCCTCCTTCAACAGAAAGCCATTTCCTCTTCTATCTAGAAACGTCTCTGGGAACTTAAAGTGGAGTTGAATCAGTGCCTCAGTGACTCCAACTCACCTGGGAAGCCTGTGAAGAGATGAGCTTCCCAGGTTCCCCTCTGCCAGTTTGAGTCAGCAGGTCAAGGGCGGGGCTGAGGAGCCTGCGTGTGATGCAGGGACCTTTGGAGATGCCGGTCCAGGTGGACCCAAACCTCGTGCTGAGAACCACCTCACAGAGGACCGGCGCTCAGGCCCACATGTCCCTAAAGCCTCCTTCAGAAACTCGGCAAACGGGCCACGCGATGAGCCCCAGCGGCATATCGTGTTAGGTGTGGGTGCCAGAAAGGTGAAGAAATGTGAACTCTGCTCTGTGTTCTGGAGCCGCCCACTCAGAAGGATCTGTGCGGCCCTCGCAGGGAGGCTGGGGAGGAACGGAGGTTTTCAGGCTGAGGAAGGGAATGGTTGAAGGCAACAGGAAAAGGTTCATTGATCCCAACCCAGCAGATCCGCAATCTGATGCAGTGCTGACTGAGTTCTAATTTGCTTGATACCATTTATTCGGTGAATAATGAAATAATTATTTGGTGACTCATTAGCCGTCTAGAGAGCCTTATCACATCCCGAGTGAAAATACCGCAGACTCCTGGAGAAGAAGGGGAATTTTCTGGGCTGATGTCTCATTGCAGGCAGTCCCTTTAGAAATGATGGAAGGAAAGGGCAGGGCATGGGGCCCAGTCCCTCTGGTGAGAGTCCAGGAAATCTGTGGAGGCAGATCCCCCTTGTGTGGGACCTGATGGGGCTTGGCCAGTTGCTGTACCAAAGCTGACCCTGAAGTCGTGGGTTCGAAGTGAATCCAGGCCACTGCACTGAATGGAGCTGGGGAGGGAGGAAGGCTGGGGTGCGGGAGTCTGAGTGGAAGTGCACTGGAGGGTCACGGAACCCAGGTTCTCACTTTGGAGCCAGGGTGGGTGGCAAAGCAGGTCAGCGCCGGCAGGGAGGTGTGGGAGGCCGGGCGTGTCGCAGAGGCCCGGAGGCTGGGAGAGCACGTCTGCAGTGGGGCGAGGCCACTGTGGGCTGGAGGAAGCCCCTGGAAGAGAGGAGGAAGGTCTGGGACAAGTGAAGGGTGGGCAAGAGCCAAGAGCAGGTCAAAACAGCTGGTCAGGCGGGTGCGGGGCTGGAAGAGGGGAGCCCAGGAGTGCCAAAGCGGGAGCATGTTCTGTTTCTCGAGACTCAAAACCAAGCTGCCCGTCTGTGGTGAAGTCTGGTTGTTTCCTTCCCAGCTCTGTGTGGGAGCTCAGGGGCCAAGCGACTCCATGTGACAGGACTGTCTCAGTCATGCCTGGGCTGGGCCGAGAGCTGCTTCCAGGGTCCTGGGGCTGGCGGGGCAGGTGACAAGAGCTGGGAGGCAGGCATGTCACCTCTTGAGTCAGAAGCCAGCTGGGGCTGGGACTGGGGAGCCCAGCCCCTCCTTGGGGCTCCTGTGGTCCTTGCCGGGCAGCACCTTGTTTCTGTCTCCTCCTTGGCCTGTTACCAAATGATAGAAAGAGTGCATCCCAGGCTCTACACATAGATCCCCACTCACTGCACCCGGCCCAAGTGAGGGCCACCGGTAGCCCAGGACGTGCTTTCTTAAAGAAACAGGCACAAACTAGGTCAGTTTCAGGGATGGAGTGTTGCAACGCTGTAAGGGAGAAGCAGATGAGTGTTGCAACTAGGGATGGGCAAACTAGTTCTGAAAAAAATGCCCCCCGCCCCCACTCTGCCTAACTTTCTCTTGTTCCATATCAGAGCCAAGTGATAGCTCAAAAGAAGGTTTTTTTAGTTTTTTTTTTCTTATGCGCAAGGACGATTTTCCCCATGTACCCCTTTCCACTTGGCTCCCAGCAGTAGTCTGAGATTAAGCAGCAATTATCTCTGAGCTTTGTGGAATCTTAGGTCTGAAGGGCCCTTCAGATGGTCATTGAACGTAAAGGAAACCCGGTGTTCCCATCCTCCAGAAGGTTCTAGCTGGATGGGACCTCTGAGATCACTCTCAGCTGCTGAGGAAGACGAGACTGAGGTTTTGCCCACAGTCCTGGAACAAGGTCTTGGTCTCTCTAGTAAGCCAACTCGGAACAATTATTACAGACATTCTTTTGGGTGGGGGGAGACCTTTGGAGGAGTGGATTCCATTATTTGCTGGGACAACATCCTTCCACCTTCTTATTTAGCTATTTTCTAATCTCTTTGCATAGAAAACGAAATAAAAAAGTAAAGAATGCAATCGAATGGGTAACATTTTCTCCAGAGATACTGTTTTTGGAAGGAGTATTGCAGAAGTCCCTGGTCATAGGAGACTGGGTTAGCATCAAGATGAGAATCATGACTGTGGTCTAAGAGAGCACAGGGGGTTGGCTCATGGAGAGTTTGGCTCTATCCCTTGACCACTGACATCTGTCTTAAATGTGTGGCATGGAGGGACTGGAATGATGGGAGGCCAATATGGAACTTCATCGGGCTGATGGTGTGGTCCCCTTTGAGGCATGTTCCCATGGATGTGACAGAGCCTCCATTTAGAGAACCTGCCAGTTGGCATGTCGGTTTGAATCCAATTGGGTGCCGATGAAAGTATGACATGTCAACATTTCCTCTCCATCTTTGTTCATCTGATACTTGACTGTAAGCCATGGACTGAGCAAGTAATATTTTCATAAGTCCTTTCAGGAAGAGGAACTAGAATTTGACCATAAGAAGCAAACCCTTTTGGAACTTGCCATCAGCCTCTCCCCACGGTCCAGATTCAAAATGGCATCCCAAGTCTAGTCTTCATGTTTCAGTGAGTAATGGGGCTGTCCCCATGTGTGCCTTCACAACGGTGCTCATCAGCTCAGGGACCTCGAGCTGAGTAATCAGGATTCCAGCCAACGGGTCCCAAAAGCACATGTCCAGTTGACTGGGGGGCAAAACATGCAAATCAGCTTCCAGCCCATAGGTGCTTTTGGCTTCTTGGATCTGAACTGATGGTAACAGGCTTTGGAAATGGCTTATCATTGACTACATCTCGCCCTTCAGTGTCCTGGGCTCGACAGTGCACCTGTTGGCTTGTTGGTTTTGATAGAGGAAATTGATCCAGAGAGGATGGTGGGGAGAAAATAAAGAGCGAGAGGACAATTCTTTTTCAGTTCCTAACACAATAATGAATTATTTGGGGGTGAATTGATGCGGAGAATTACCAAATATTCTAAAATCCTACAGCAATAGGGATTATTGAGAGATCATTAAGCCCACCTTTCTTCTGCTACAGAGAAAGGGATTATGAAGAAGTGCTTATTTGTGTCTTTTCAAATAGGCCAACCGACATTTAGAAGTGACTCAGGGTTGCACGGAGGTTACAAATGCAGCTAATCAGAGCCCCTACAAGGGGTTTCTGCTAAGACATCTCCAGCTCTGTGTTTTTGGAAGTTCTTTTCATTGGTCGGCAGATGCTGCATTAGATCTATCCTGATTAAAACCGAAGGGAGAAAAAAACAGCAATCTAATTCTTTTTGTAGCAGAACACCAGTCATTACTGCTATTCTTATTTATATTCATACAGTGCCCATTCTGGGTCCAACTCGACAGTCACATGGTGTGATTTCTTCTATTGCTCAAAGTGCTTGCACACATTTATACATGGGGTCCCCACAGCACTCCGGTGGGCTAAAGAGGTGGGGGAAATATCCAAAGCAGAAGTTTTTAAAAATGTTTATTTATTTTGAGAGAGAGAGGGAGAGAGAGGATCCCAAGCAGGCTCCACACTGTCAGCACAAAGCCCGACACAGGGCTCCAACTCTCGAACCGTGAGATCATGACCTGAGCCAAAATCAAGACTATGACCCTTAACCAACTGAGCCACCCAGGCGCCCACTGGAATGGAATTTTTTTGTTCACTGACAGCGATGGGAATGTCTGTGGGGCTTGATTCTCAAATACACGTTTACAGACTCTTCCTTCCTCTCGGGCGCCCTTATTACGAGAGAATGTTTTCTTGAGCAGTGCTAATGAAGGGAATAAAATCGGTGGAAGATGCTTATTCTGAGCCATTTCCCAGCACGGAGTTTACTCTGAAGTATCCTCATTTTCTGTTACCCAGTTCTCCAATCACCTCCCACAAGAACAAGCAAATCCAACAAATATTTGTCTGTTTCCAGGCTGCACATGGGCTTGTGCAATGTAAAGGCACCGTGAGGGGCACAAAGGAGAGAGCAAGGTCTGAGCCCTCCTGGTGCCCCTGGGGAAGCAAGGTTCTCATACAAGGAGAGGTAAACAGATGAAGAGAGGCCAGAAGGGAATATATGCAGCGAACACCAATGAATGGTGCAGGCAGAGACTTCTGTCCAAGTTCAGCAAAGACAAAAATTGCAGTCCTACAAGGTTGGTTGTCCCAGAAGCCTTGTTGGAGAGGTAAGAAGTTCACCATGAACTAGTTAGGGCTACTGGTGGACTCTTGTTTCTCAATTCTTTCCCTTTCCTTTGAGTTCATAAGCATAGATGACGATTTTGCCCATAACCCTGCCTTTATGGAATGATTTACCCTGACCACTCTTGAGTCAATGTAGTCTTAACCACAAAATAGACGATGTCTAGGGATTGCTAGGGAGAAATCTGAAATTGCACTCGGAAAATCAATATTCTCAGGCACAGAAGCCGGGGGTCCTAAGGACAGAATGCAGAGCCCACAGCCTACCACTTCTGTCTCTGTCACTTACTGGTAGTTTGACTTCAAGCAAATTAAATCATTTGAAAACAAACGATTAGATCTTGATGATTAATTTAATTGTTTACATTAAAATTCAGCAAAAGATAATCTTTGAATGATAGCAACATTGACTGTGGCAATAACAACAGAAGACGAAATAAGATAATACCTTGCTGACCGTTGTAAGACCTGGAGATACTGCAATCCTCACTCTCAAAAAACTTCTGGATTCTTCGTTTTGGATTCTCAGCCTTGTACCATCATTTTCTCCACCGGTCATTTTTGTTTCTGAAAGGCACAGGGCTTGGAATGGGACCCTTAGGATCTGTGTCCTGGCTCTGGGTGGATCTAGGGGGGTCTCTTACTCCCCAGGAGCTTTCTTTTTACCCTTCTGGACACAGCAGTAACACTACCTACTTCTTTGGATTGCTGGAGGATCAAAGGAGACATTGCTTGTGAAATGCTTCGCAGAGCCCTGGCATGTATTAAGGACTCAATAAATAGGGTTAAGGGTCTGGTTCTTGTTTAAGGGACTCACCCAGGAGGCCCACTGTTAGGAAGAGAGATGGGAGCATCTTTCCCCACATCTTACAGGTCGGGGGAAAACTGACTTGCAGTTGGGGTCAAGGAGGGTTAGGCTGTTTTAGATCCATTATTCACCAGTTGTGACATCTTTGGCCTGTTATCTTCCTTTTCTTGTGCCTCATTTTCTCATCTTGGAAATGAGGAGGGGGCACCTGGGTGGCTCAGTCGGTTAAGAGCCTGGCTCTTGATTTCGGCTCACGTCATGATCTCATGGCTCATGGATTCGAGCCCTCCGTTGGGCTCTGTGCTGACAAGGCAGAGCCTGCTTGGGGTTTTCCCTCTCCCTCTTTCTGCACTCTCTCAAGATAAATAAATAAGCTTAAGAATTTTTTTACACAAGGAGAAAAATCATACCTACTTTGTAAGTTTGCAATGAGGAAGAGGGGACTTAATATACATGAAGCCATGAATGGCTCCTGGCACACAGGTCAATGTTAACTATTATAATTCACTGTACAACTCATTTAACATCTTCCAATGGAGTTATAGTCTGAGTTCACAGAGGAAGGCACTTTCTCTTCTGCCTCTATGACTCTTGGTTATTACAAATTTTAATAAGATACAACTCCTTCTGTAGCAGTAGACTTCATGTCATTACAGCTTCCCGCCATCGACACATTGCTGACATTAGTAGGTGTAGGAAAAATGTTGTGGTCTGGCCTATGTAGCCAAAATGTTTGTGGGAGGCCCCTCTGATTAACTTTATGATTGCTTTTAATGCATTGCACATGGACAGTCAAACATGTTTGGAAAAAGGCCATATTGGCTTTAAAGACAGATGATCTAAATCCAGCTTTCATTCAATTGTGGATTAGAGGAATTCCAACTAATGTTCCCAAGAGTTGCCACCAAGTAGTTCGCGGTATTCTCCCTGTGACTACCAGTGTTCTTTTTACTCTTTCTCCACCCTACACATCCTACCTTTGGCTTCTAAATCTTGTAGCCATAAAACAATATGTCTGAGTTTTAATATTTCAGATTTTATTTTCCTTTATCAAAGTTACACATGCACATAGTTTTAAAGGGTCATATTGCAAGATTTATTATGACTAATGGCAGCTCCTTCCCTGGTACTCTCTGCTATGACCTGAATGTTTATGTCCCCCCAAATTCATATGTTGAAGCCCTAATTCCCAGTGTGACGGTATTAAGAGATGGGGCCATTGGGAGGTACTTAGATCATGAAGGTGGAGTTTTAAGGAATGGGATTTGTGTTTTTACAAAAGAGGCCCAGAGAGCTCCCTACTCTCCTTTTCCTGTGTGAGGATTCAAGGAGAAATCTGCAGCCCCAATGCGAACCTTTACTCTGATCTCAGACTTCCAGCCTCCAGAACTGTGAGACAGAAGTTTCTATTACTTATAAGCCACCTAGTCTATAGTATTTTGTAATAGCAGCCAGAACAGACTGGGACACCCTCATCTACTCTCCTGATTCCCAGAGAAAATCACCTCAATTGTTGTTGATTAAAAAAAATTTTTTAAAATGTTTATCCATTTTTGAGAGAGAAAGAGAGAGAGAGAGAGAGAGAGAGAGAGAGAGAGAGAGAGAGAGAGAGAGAAACGAGCTGGGGAGGGGCAGGGAGAGAGGGAGGCACAAAATCTGAAGCACGTTCCAGGCTCTGAGCTGTCAGCACAGAGCCCAATGTGGGGCTCGAACCCAGGAACCATGAGATCACGAACTGAGCCGAAGTTGGATGCCTAACCGACTGAGCCACCCAAGCGCCCCAACCTCAGTTGTTTTAAGCATTATTTTTGGTATTAAGCTCCACTATCAGACATTGTCTGTTTTCTCCCCATTCTTGAAGATGAAATCTTTCTTTTTTCTCAAACATGTAACTAACTTACTAATACTTCTTTCAACATTTACTTTCTACCTTCCTCATTCTACCTATACAATGATGTAGTATATAGAGTTATGTTATTTTGACTATGCAAATTCTAATCCCATCTGGGGCACTTGTTATACTATGGTCATCTTGCTTTCTTACAAAGCTTTGTGATTTTCCTGGAGTTGATAATTGTCTTGTTTTCACTTAGTGCTTTTGTTTTTCATTATCACTTATCTCTAAACTTCCTCTGACTTGTTTTAACCACTTTCAATGTATACAAATTTGTCAGGTATGCTCTTTATTTTTTGGAAAGCTATCTCCTTCAGATTGCCAATTTAGCGATTGCTCTCTAGCCTTGACATCTTCCTTCATCTCATCCTAGGAATTAATTTGCCTCTTTGTGGGGCTGAAACCAAATATCCTGGTTCCTGTGTTTTCATGTCTTCTCTTCTTTCTTCACTTCATTTTTGGAGAACATCCTCTAGTAACTTCCTTAGAAAGTGCACATGGGATATGAATATTTGAGACCATACATGTCTGAAAATGTCCTTAGACTTTCCTCACACTTAATCCACAGGCTTAGTGTAAAATTCTCAGCTGTAAATGGTTCTTAAACTTTTTCAAGACATTAGTCCACTGGCTCCTAGTTTCCAACAATGTTGCCTGAGTCCATTCTGATTCTTGATCCTTTGTATGTGAGTTTCTTTTTCCTTGCCTCAATATTTTAGTATCTTTTCTGTCTCCAGTGATTGAAACTTCACAAATATGTGCTTTTTAATCTACTTTGCTGGGGATTAGGGCTTTTTAAATCTTAAGACTCATATTCCTAAATCCTGGAAATTTTCTTGAATATTTTATTTGGTCATTACACACTTACATCCATTTACTCTTTTCTTTTTTTCTGGAACTCCAGATCTCTAATTTTTTTCACTTTTTTCATTTCTGTTTTTTTTTTTTTTATTTTTATGTACTATGTGTTGGGGCATTTTTTGACTATAACTGATAACACTTATTGAAATTTTTATTTATTTATTTTTAGAGTGTCTTTTTTTAAAAGTTTATTTATTTATTTTGAGAGACAGAGTGAGACAGCATGGGAATGTGTGCAAGTGAAGGTGGGCCAAAGAGAAGGAGAGAGAGAATCCCAGTCAGGCTTTGCTTGAACTCATGAACTCTGAGATCATGACCTGAGCTGAAGTCAGACCCTGAATGCACTGAGCCATGAAAGTGCCCCAGAAATTTTTATTTCTGATGCCATTTTTTAATTGAGGAATAATTGACATGTCATATAATATCATACTTTTAATTTTTAAGGGTTCTTTCTTGGTTTTCCTTACTTTTCATTTTTTGAAAAGAATGCTCATATACCGATGATGGTTTCTTGAAATGTTCATCTTTCTGCACAGTTTCTTTTTCCTCTTGTTGCTTTTGTATGTTTGTTTTTCTTCTGTTTTTCTTGTTTTTGTCTTTTTTTTCTGTTAAAAGCTTTTTCCTTGAGTGTCTGTTGATACTTCACAGGTGGGAAGCTAAACAAGGCTAACTGGAAGCTCTATGTTCATGAGAAGGATGTGTTGACTGTAACAGACTTCTCTGTAGGGTGATCTGGCTGGGCCATTGGTTTGGGAAACCCCACATCAATGTTTAAGGTGTTCCCCCCCCCCCCAGGCTTCTTAAGTTTCTAGAGGATACTGATCGAGTTTAGTCTACATGAAGAATCCCAAATGCTGGTGTTTCGGGGGACTGAGAGAGAGGGTTAGGGATCTCAGTTTGCAGAAAGTAAACTTTAATTTTAATTCATCTGTTTTCTTGTGGCATGCCTCATTTCCACTGTGCCTTATGTACTGTAATCTAGAGAGACCCTCTATTTTCGCTTCCATAGAGAATGATCCCAGATTTCTCTGAGGGTGGGAAATGGATAATTAATTACCCCGCAAAATGGGTCTCCCCTTCTGAAGCAATTTCAACACACCTTGCTGTTTGGAGGCCCATCTTCACTCCCACTATCAGGATACCTAATGGTAGCATGTGTGCCTTTGGGGATTTGGGCAGCAAAAATCTTTTCTTGGATTCCCCAACTGTGGTTTAAGATGAGGCTGCTGTATTTCACAATAAAATGATACTGATTATGATTCAGCTTCCTTGTAACTGCTAATTTCACACCCGTCCTCCTTTGATTTTCCTAGCCTCCGAAGCTTTTCTCCTATCCCACTATTTTGTGCTTGTGGATTTATTCCTTAAAATAAACCTCTTGACTGCTATTTTTTTTTATTGGGGTTTCAAGAGAGAGAGGGGACAGCCACATGTTTTCAACCCATTTATAAATGGAAGCCGTGATGGAGGAGTTTTTGAGAAACAGAATCTGGAATGTTGACCTGAGTGACTATTATGTTGTTTTAAGTGGTTGCATCAGTGGGCCCTATTTTTCTTTAAACTCAACTGCCATCAGCCAGCACACTTTTCTTAATCTTCTTTTGCAGCTGCCTTCAAAACCAAGGCCACATTTCCTTGAACTTACGTGAAGGTAAGAAATTTTATATTTTGATGGATTTGATTTCTGAAAGCACCCAAAATGCCACTTGGAAACTAGGCTTGAAAAAGACTGATGATGAACCTTGGCCTTCATTAGAATGATCTTGCCAATTCTGCAATGGCCACAATCAAGTCATAAACTGATTTCTTCAGAGTGGTATAGAGTGGGCAAGATGTTTTCTCATTTGCAGTGTTTTGAGCCAGGATATCATTACTGAAATAATTCATAGTCTCCTAATAGCAACATCAAATTAGGTCTATATGCACCTAACCACCCCCCTAATCATATTGAGATATATCGGCATGTAAAATTGTATGGATTTAAGGTATACTACATAATGATTTGATATATGTATATATTGTGAAATGATTACTACAAAATTTAGTTACCATTCATCACGTCATGTAGTTACACATTTAGTTTTCTTTGTGATGAGACCTTCTGAGATGTATTCTCTTAGCAACTTTCATATTTACAATATAGTATTGTTAACTATAGCCATGGTGCTGTGCAGTGTTTTCCAGAATTTACTTATCTTATACCTGGAAGTCTTTACCTTGTGACCACCTTCAGCAATTCCCATCTCCCACTCCTGCCTCTTGCAAAAGCCAATCTGATATATCTGTTTCTATAAGTTTGTTTATATTTATTTATTTATTTTTGGTTTTAAGTTTGTTTGTTTTTAGATTTCACCTATAAATGAGATCATACAGTATTTGTCTTTCTTGGACTTCTCTCACCTAGCATAATGTCCTCAAGATCTATCCATGTTGTTGCAAATGACAGGATTTCCCTCTTTTGTTTTAATGGCTGAATAGTATTTCATTGTGTCTGTCTGTCTGTCTATCTATCTATCTATCTAGCTATCTATATCACACTTTCTTTATTCATTAATCTACTGGTTGACAATTAGGTTACTTCTTGGTTATTGTGAATAATGCTGTGATGAATATGGGGTACTGATATCTTTTTGGGATATCAATTTCATTTTTAAAAATTTAAAATTAAAAAAATTTGACGTTTATTTACTTGTGAGATAGAGCACAGCTGGGCAGGGGCAGAGAGAGAGAGGGGACAGAGTCTCCAAAATGGGCTCTGTTGAGGATAGAGAGCCCGATGTGGGGCTCAAACTCACCAACAGTGAGATCATGACCTGAGGTGAAGTCAGATGCTTAACCAACTGAGGCACCCAAGCACCCTGATTTCTTTTGCTTGCTTTCTTTCTTTCTTTCTTTCTTTCTTTCTTTCTTTCTTTCTTTCTTTCTTTCTTTTTTCTTTTTGAATAAACATTCAGAAGTGGAATTGCTGGATCATATGGTAGTTCTCTTTTAGTTTTTGAGGAAACTTCATATTGTTTTCCACAGTGGCTGCACAATTTACATTCTCACCAACGGTGCATGAGGGTTTCTTCTCTACATCCTTGTCGACATTTGTTCCCTCTTGTCTTTTTGATGATGGCCAACATAACCAGGTGATGTCTCATTGTGGTTTCTATTTGACTTTTCCTTTAGTGATGCTGAGGTGTTTTTTTTTTTTTCTCTCATGTACCTGTTGGTCATTTGGAAATTTTTTTTGGAAAAACACTTATTTTTAAAATTAGATTATTTGGTGTTTTCTTTCTTTTGTTTTTTGCTATTGAGTTTTCTGAGTTCCTCATATATTTTGAATATTTATCAGCTATGTGGTTTGCAAACCTTTCTGTAGGTTGCCTTTTCATTTTGTTGATTGTTTCTTTGGCTCTGCAGAAGGCATAGGTTTCCTTTACTCGTTTTTCAAGGATAAGTTTTGTAACTTAGTCACATCTCATGGTCATTCAGCTTGATTACATTCCTCCAGTTAGAATATTATGGATATACTTAAATTAAACAAAAATTCTAACTTAGAAGTACATAACTTTCTCTTAGAAACCTAGACCAACACGAAACTGTTGCTTTCATGGGTCTGGGTTTATATTTTGGCTCCTCAGAGCATAGTGTTCCATTCCTACTCAAGAGTAACTTTAAAAAAAATTATGTTAATTTATTTATTTAGAGAGAGCATGTAAGGAGGGTAGAGGCAGAGAAAGAGGGAGAGAGAGGATCCTAAGTAGGCTTCACACTGTCAGCATAGAGCTTAATGCAGACTCACAAACTGTGAGATTGTGACCTGATCTGAAACCAAGAGTTGGACGCTTAGCCAACTGAGCTACCCAAGCACCCCAAGAGTAACTTTTAATGAAGGGGTCTAATCTAAGTCTTGATGACTAATTGGACTAGTAACTCTGTAGTATCGTCCACACCTTTATATGATGATATCTCTTGACTGTGTCTTGAGTGCCATGCACAGTTACTGTACATAAGCGATCTCTGGAAGTGGACTCATTATGCACTTGAGGGATGGAAATGGTCACTCCTCTTTTCTTAGTATACGTGCTGCTGAAGCAAGCACTGGTCACCCTTGTCTTTGCCTCATTGCCCAATGTATTAATTCAAGCTCCTGTTAATTCACCAAACAGTTTGAGACCGCGGGCATTCTTCTAGGTAGTGATTCTCATAACACCTACGTTGGCCAAACCTCTTAAGGTCTTAAAAATTAATACTAAAAATCCATGTTCAGCTTAAAATCATAGAGCTGGAAGTATTTATAAAGATGGTTCGAGGGCATCTGGGTGGCTCAGTTGATTGAGCATCTGGCTTTGGCTCAGGTTATGATCTCACAGTTCTTGAGTTCGAGCCCTGTATCAGGTTCTGGGCTGACAGCTCAGAGCCTGGAGCCTTCTTTAGATTCTGTGTCTCAGTCTCTCTCTCTCTGACCCTCCCCTGCTTGTGCTGTCTCTCTGTCTCTCAAAAGTAAATAAAAAAGCATAAAAAAAAAATCGTTCAACTAGTACTTATAGATGAAGACACAAAGGCCAAAACGGGGAATTAACTTGACTAAATTCATACTAGAACCCACAATATTTATTCTATTTGCAAATGGAAGTGAAATAGTTTTACTTATTTTTAAGGACAGTTGGTCTGAGAGTTGACTGATCACAATCTTTGTGAGAAAAGTGCACGGCTCCTTATTTTTCTCTTTCTATGCTAAGGAAATGGATGTCTATTTATTTTTTTAACGTAAAAGGGTGAAAATGTAAAGAAGGTATAAAACTGCATGGAATTTACTTTTGTAGCAAAGAAAAAATACATAGAAGAAAATAGCAAAATAAATAGAGAAAAAGAAAGACAGAGACCTTCTTTTCTAGCTGATATTTGGCTGAAATCCGTATCAGTGAGGCACAGCCTTGATCTGAAGCAGATCAAGCACACAGCCCAGATTTGGTGAGCAGAAAGAAGAGCCTTGATTGAAAAAGTAACATTAAAAAATTTTTTTTTTAATGTTTTTAATTTATTTTTGAGAGACAGAGAGAGAGACAGTGTGAGCAGGGGAGGGTCAGAGAGAGAGGGAGACACAGAATCCGAAGCAGGCTCCAGGCTCTGAGCTGTCCGCACAGAGCCCGACACGGGGCTTGAACCCACGAACATTGAGATCATGACCTGAGCTAAAGTCGGACGCTTAACCGACTGAGCCACCCAGGGGCCCTGAAAAAGTAGCATTTTTTCACGAAAACGATTCCTGCTTTCTTTCAGCGTCAGCTGGATGACATAACATGTCCCCTGACTATGAAAAGTGGAGAAAATCCGCACGGCCGCCTCCATAAGCAGCAGAGTGTGTGAGCGTGGCTTTCCTCTGGGGGCTCCTACCTGGGATCCAGAGAACAGTCCAGATACAGGACAATAATGACCATAAACCAGCAGACCCACGTTGATTTCAGATCTGGAATGGTCTGTAGCCTCACAACTATGGCTGCCTGGAGTGGCTCACGACATCGGTTGACTGAATAACCCATTTGGTTGGGAAAAAGAAGTCCAGTTTGAGTGACTCGACCAGTTCATAAAACAGCTTGCAGCCTGTGGGGGTCTGGCCCATTTCTGCTCTCTCTTGCTGCACTTATCAGCAGGGAGTCTTTTGCTTTGCATAATATAAGAAAAAAGAAGCTCCACAGAATGCACTTGGTTCTGTGTCTCTATATGAGCAGTTAACAAATTAGCACAGGGGAAGCTCTTGCAAATGAGAGATTAAATTTCCTTGTTTATGTTGGAAATCTCCCTTGGTCTCTGTCAGCAAATGTGCAATAACATTCCTTCCGTGTTGGGCTGGCTTTCAGTTCGTTTGTTATTTTTATTCCTTTTGTTCTTGCTATGGCCCTTCAGAGTGACCATCTCTCAGGGTAGATAGAAACTCTTGTTGGGGTTAGGGGAGGCTTCCTGGGGGAGGGGAGGGCCTGGAGATAGGGTTGCCAGAGAAAATACAGGATGCCCAGTGTACTTGAATTTCAGGCAAACAATGACTAGTTCTTTTTTTTTTTTTAAGTGTAAGTATAAGTATGTCCCTAATATTGCATGGGACATACTTACACTAAAAAAAGTATGCCTTTTTTTTTTTTTTTCTTTCCCTGAAATTCACAATGAGCCAGGCATTCTGCAGTTTCCTTTTGGTAAATCTGGGCAACATGGAGTCTCCTCTGAGGGGTGGGGGGCGGGGCTTCTGTGCCTGAGACTTTCTCAGGGCTGAAGAGGAGGCTGCTTCTCTCATCCTCTTCCTCGTTGCCCCGAACAGACTGGATTTCAACTTGCACCTGGGACATGATTTCCTTCAGGACTGGGACTAAGGTGGGGGAGGAAAGCTCTTGCCTTGGGCATTAACCCAACAGCCGAGATAACAAGTATTTGAACATGAAATTTTAAAATATTAAAATTAGGGGCACCTGGGGGGCTCAGTCAGTTGAGCAGCTGGCTTCGGCTCAGGTCATGATCTCACAGTTCGTGGGTTCGAGCCCCGCGTCGGGCTCTGTGCTGACAGCTCAGAGCCTGGAGCCTGCTTCGGATTCTGTATCTCCCTCTCTCTCTGACCCTCCCCTGCTCATGCTCTCTCTCTCTGTCTCTCAAAAATAAAACAAAACATAAAAAAAATGTTAAATATTAAAATTAAACAAATGTCTTTATTAAAGTGTCACGTATCTTGCTCACCATACATTTTCTTACACTGATTCTGACTTCAAAGTCGTCTTTATCTTGATTACTGAGGTGTTTTTTTTTGCATCCCCTTCAGTTTCGTTCATGAGGTGGCGGGGTGGAGGTTCCCCCCCAACCACGTAGCTGTGGCCACGCTAAGAACAATGTCAGAATTCTTTGGTTAGAACTAAGATAGGAGTTTTTCACTGTGATGGGTTCCTGTTTGCATCTAGATTCCAAGAAGCCTATGGTCTTCCCTCATCAGTTTAAATACAGTCGTCACTTTGAACTCACCCCCTTTGGTGCTCCCAACCCCCCTGTTTTGGATTCTGGCTTTCTTCGTTCAAGCCTCAGAGATTCCTGTCTCTTTCATTGCTTCAGGCCCAAGGATACCATTTGAGGATAAGACCCTGGCTTGGCCCAATGGCACAAACTTCCCGAAGAAGCTTGGAGAAACCAGTGGGCCGGGATGCATGGGGTCAGGACTGAGTACTAGTGCACTTTAATCTCATCTTATGGAGCCTTTAGAATAGTTTCAGGCTACTATTCAAAAAATGCTCCAACATTACATTTAGTTGACTGTTGTATATTCATGAAATAAGTGCTACTTAGCAACACAAATTGGCATCCTTGGTGTGATAGTTTGGCTAGTATTTGTACTCCGTGGTATCCAGGAATCTTAAATAACCACGGGTTATGCAACCGTTGGTTGTGTCTGTAAAACCGAGTGTTTTCGACTCACCACATGGAATGAATGTACTCAAATATTAGTAAGTCATATCACCCATTGGACTGAGAAAGGCATGCAACCTTCACACAATAATCAGGCACGCGCACACACACACACACACACACACACACACACACACACTTTCTTTTTTTTCTCCAGTGAGTGAAAATTTAAAAGCAGAGATTATCAGAGAATAAAAACGTTAGGGGCAGAACTGACATTCTTCGCAGAGATGTGTAACAAGGGAGGCAATAAAGCCAGTGGGGGAGACAGTGATGGCCACGCAGGGCAGGGCTGGGGTCTGGGGGGAGACGCCAGCTGCGAGGGGCGGCGATGGCTCCTCGGTCCCTCCTGCCCTTGGTCGTGGCTGAGGGTGTCCTGACTCCAAGTCCAAGGGGTTTGTCGTGGTGAGTAATTCAGATCCTCGTTACCACTGCTCAAACCTCAACCACTGCTTTTGGTTCGGCATCATTTAATATCTTCTTAGTATTCTGAAGAAGAGTGAATCAATTGGCCTATTTAGAAAAGAGAGATTATCTCAAAAATAAATCTGATACACAGCATTTTAACAGATGACATGCATTGAATTTACGAGTGTTTAAATGAGCAACAAGCATAGAGTAACACTCTGATCGAAGAACAATTTTATCTTCACGAGTTTATCCTAAGAAACTTAATCTTGAATGTAAGCAAAAGTAATTGACAATGATGTTAGCCATACACTTGTTTGTAACAGCAGAAAATTACAAACTACCTAAGGATTACAATAGATGAATTTGTTAAATAAATGATGGAATAATGGTATGCTAAAATTGCGTGCCATCATTAAGAAATCATGTAGTAAAGAAAAGAATATCTAACAATCCGAAGAATGTGTATTTCGTTACATCATTAGATAAAAAGATCACAAAAGCATGAATGAAGGCTTCTCACTTTAAAAAACCCATCTATGCTGTCTATCTCTCACTTACTCAGCCAACATCTATATAACTAACCCATTTATATAAAGGGTGGGGAAATCTAGGTACTATCAAAACATGTTTATAAAAGTAGTTTTCATTCAGTGGTGGGTTCATTCTTCTGTACCTTTGCCACTATTTTTGGTTTTTAGAAAAAACATCGATTACTTTTATAATTATAATTATTTGATAATCAAAGCAATTTTGTTTTCGGAGGAAAAAAATCCAGATTACAAAATCATTATGTGGAATGTGATCTGAATGTGTGTCTGTGTGTGTGTGTGTGTGTGTGTGTGTGTGTGTATCACACATAGAATACAGAACATAAGACATACACACCAAGATGTTAATGTTTACATGTGATATAATTTCAGAGGCTTAAAATATTTTTGGGTATCTTTGCAGATTTTCCACGATACATGTATTATTTTTGAAATCAGAAGGCAAGTTCCACTAAGTTCAATCTATGAGTAACTGCGGAAAAGGGAATGTTTGAATTATATGTAATAACATTTTTTCTCACCGTATCTTTTCATGAAAGGCTCTTAGGACAACAATAGTATGAGACAGTTACATATAAAAGATAGTGTATATTCTCAGTCATTTTCACTGGATCACTGCATACACTTCTTTTGTACTGTTTTTTTTTCTTCTGGCTTTTCTTCATCCCTTAGGTAGTGGCAAGACAGATTTTCTAAAGCACACAGATGTGCTCATGCTGCATCTCTGTTCCAAAAGCTATGCCTTCCTGTGACACTCAAGATAAAGGCCAGTGTCTTTGCCTACGATTAAGGCTCTTACCTGTCTTTTGGCTATTTAGTATTTTTCTTCCAGACTTCGTAAAATTCATTTATTCATCCACAAACATTTAATGAGTTGTTATTCATGGATACCACGCTAGGTGCTGACATACCCGGTTTATACTAGTCAGACTAGACGATTCAGCTTTTTCATTTGTGATCTGTGATGACTCATCGCTGTGTTTTCTCTTATGCTACCTGCTCTTTATGGATGTCCCTTCTTCCATTTCTGCTTTTCAAATCCTCTCCATCCTTCAAGTCCAACCCTATATGCCACTTCCAAGTTCCAGTTGGTGATGGTTCTTTCTTTTCCCCTGAGTAATTTCTTTTTGTATGTTTCTTACCATTCTTATCAGGCACTGCCTTCTTCTACAGTTGGCAGAGACTTTTTGTGTCACAGAGGTCATCTCGTGAGGGCAGGGGAGGGGCCGAGGCAGGGGGAGCTCCTTAGAAGGGTATGTTAGAATCTCTGGTGGGCCAGGCCTGTGGTGGTTCAAAATAGCGTGTTAAAAATAACCGTGGCTTCCATTTATTTTTAACTTCGGTATGAAATTTGTTTGGACTTTAAAAATCGGGTTATCAAAAGGGGCACGAATTAAATAGACTGAGCTGCTCCGTTTTATGAGATCCTCTGGATATCTTCCCAGCTGTCGAATGAATGAATGTAAAAGAATGAATGAACTATTTTCCCCCAGAGTTTCCATTAGAGTTTGCTCTGTGGGCTTGGACAAGTGTATCTGGACACGTGTCCACCATTATAATATCATACAGATGATTTTCATTGCCCTAAGGATCCTCTGTGCTCTACCAGTTTATCCGTCCGGCATTCCCAACCCCTAAAACCCACCGATTCTTACTGTCTCCGTTGTTTTGCCTTCCAGAATGTCATAGAGTTGGGATCATACAGTAAGGAGCCCCTTCAGATCAGCTTCTTCCACTAGGGAATATTCATTTATGGTTCCTTATGCCTTTTCATGGCTTGGGAGCTCATTTCTTTTTAGTGCTGAGTAATATCACACTGACTGGATGGGCCATAGTTTATCCATTCATCTACTAAAGGACATCTTATGGCTTCCAGTTCTCGGTAATTATAAGCAAAACTACCATAAACATTTACGCGTAGATTTTTGTGTGAACCCAAGTTTTCAGCTCATTAGTGTAGATACTGGAGAGCGTGGGTACATTTTTTTTTTTGTTTTGTTTTTGGTTTGTTTTGTTTTGTTTTTGGTAAGAAATGCCAAACTGTCTTCCAAAGTGGTTGCATCATTTTGCCTCTCTGCTAGCACTGAATGAGCGTTCCTGTTACTCCACGTCCTTGTCAGCATTTCATATGGTCACTTAAAAATGGTTAGGTGTCCTAACAGATAGTTAGTGGCATTTCATTCTTGTTTTAGTTTGTAATTCCTTAATTGTACCTCTAAATCTTCTTTGATGAGGTGTCCAGATCTTTTGCCCATTTCTAACTGGTTATTTGTTTTCTTATTGAAGAACCACTTTCGATAACGCGCCCATGCATATGATGAGCAATGTTTCTGAGTTTTGGGGCTCTAATGGTGACACTGTCCCTCGCTGATCTAGGAATAGGTGACTCTGTCCATCACTGACTTGCTAACAATGACAACTTCCTCTGCAGGGTTTTTGGGAAGAACTTAATGTTAATTTCTGGTTTTCCACTGCAACCTGGCTTTTTCCCCCTGGCCCCCGCCATCCACAGTGTGACCTTGTAAGTGGAAACCCAGAGGCTGATTACAACCCAAAGACGTCTTCATTGAGCTGCTTCAAGTCCCAGGCTTTCTTAGGTCCTGGCTATTGTACCTGCTGTTCCTTTGGCCTGGGCTCCTGTCTTCTTTGCCTCCCTCATGAACTCACCCGTCCCAACTTGCTTTTCTGGCTAATTCATACTCATTCTCCAGGGCGTCCTTCCAGAAACTCTTTCCCAAACCTGAGTAGGGACTTCTTTGGAATTCTCCATGAGATTGTTCTCTGTCAAAACACCTACCGCAGGCTACTGGGATTGTGTTCCTTCCCTGCAGAGCCCAGTCAGCAGCAGCAGAGAGCAGGCTGAGCTCCGTCACTCCTTTTTGTTCACTTCTGTAACCTCAATGCCTAAGAGGCCTGAAATACAGGAGTTAAATGAATCCATCCAATGCAAACTTAGTGAGCACCTGCTGGGTGCTGGGATTTCGTTTATTTGCTCTGGACATGTCCACAAACAAGTCAAAGGCTCCTTCCCACCAGCAACATACAGTCTCATAGTAAACAATGACTATTTGGATAGATGAGTGTAAATTCAAGTTCCAGAGGGATGAGAAGCATCCTCAAATTCACTTATTCACAGTGTCAACCATGAACTTACAAGATTGAAAATGTGCCCGTGGGTCCTGCTGTCTTCATGGTGTGATAGCTTGTTTCTTTTTATCGAGGAGATTTCTCCCCTCATTATGAGCTCTGTTTCTGCAAGACCGTCTGAAGTACTCTGAGCCCCTTTCTCTGCCAGGTTTGGTCAGTCAGCCACAGCCACAGGGGAGGCACAGCTCAGAGGACAGCTCCAGGTGGCTGGAGATGAGGCACAGAGCTGGCATCAGGCTGGTGGGAAATGGCAGAGACCTGAGGTCCTGGGGGCCTGAGCAGCTGGTGGGAGCTGGCCTCCATTGAATTTGCACATTGGTCGGGTTCTGGGGCCATAAACGCAACCCTTTGGAGGGGCAATCTGGAGACTCTTCTTGACTGGATAGCTTTCCAGCCTGATTCTCTGGCTCTCTGGCAGCTTCTGTGAGCTTCCTAATAGGCTTTCATAATTTTCTGTTTAGGCCAGTTGGAGTGGGTTTGCAGACTGTGACAAAGAACCCTGGTGGATGCAGATCTCTCTCTTGGGTTGACCGGTAGTCTAGTCCTTCCCACGCATGCAGCTCTGATTCAGGTATGACTGTGCGGAGGTGAGTGACTTCAGCCAGCCTTGGATCCTGCCGGGGCTGTCTCTCTGTTGGGAACTAGAGATCTCCCAGCCCGAAGGGCAGCAGCTGCAGAAAGAAGGGTAACTTATACATTGGGCTGAAATCCAAAATTTTATATGTGTAATTATGCCAGAATTCAGGTCAACCTCTAGGCTGGGTTGACTCATATTCCATGATATATAGCAAGGAAAACACCATTCGAGCTGCCATTGGGCTCCCCCCATCCCCCGCACTCTGGAACATGTTTAATTATTTGGACCCTTTTATTTAACTGGAAATTACTCCACTCTTCTACGTATCACGCTTTATCTACTTGAAAAATAAATACCCCCAATGACTAGGAGTGAAGAACTATAATTAAATTATGGAATGTTGTAATGGACACTTTGAGGATGGAAGGAGCTGGTGTTTTTCCAAAACAAACTCATAGTTTTCAGCCACTGAAATGTTGGAGGTGGCCGAATTTGTCTACTACCCTCAAGATCATCTAACAAGATCATGGCACCCTCCCAGCCAGAAAAACACTGATTTTAGTGTTTGCTTTGGTTCTGTGTTTTCAATGCTGCAAACTTCGCTGCCCATCTTCCTTCTCTTTTGTCTGTAGGAACTCTCTGAGACATGCAACACCGGGTGGCTAGCTCCATTCTCATTAGTTCCCTCGTCGGAAACACCTGCTAGAGAAAAAAAAAGGCATGTAAAATTAGCATAAAGTCAGGAAATGACACACGGGAGCCAAAATTCCCTCTGCCTCAAACTCCCCATTTTGTTGTTTGTCTTACTCATGATACATAGAAAATGCAGAAAGCCTCTTAGTTTAGTTTGTCTGCTCTCTGGTCTCTGTTGTGAGCAATTACATTTCTGGGTCTCACTGTCCTCAAGGCTCTGTTTGGCTCACTTTTATTCCTTCCAGTGTTACAGTCCCTTCCTCCATTCCTCACACAGCCTCAGGTGTACTCAGAGCTCCCTAGGTTATTTCAAAAACTTGAACTCACACTTTATAACTTCAAGAAGAGAGAGGACAATGTCCTTAATAGTCGTGATTTTTCATGGCACCATCTTTCACTCACCTGTCTTTCTTATCTCAGAGTCCTTCTTCCCAGTCAGTCAAAGGGCCTCCCCTGCCCCCCTCCGGTGGTACTTCCTGGGTCATCTAGAATCTCTGGCCAGGGCCAAGTTACGGCACGGTTGTCAACTAGTTCATGATAGCAGATCTAGTGATGAGTGTGTTACAGGAGCCATAAAGGGCTCCAGGGTCAGTGGGCTTGCATAAACTTTCTTTAAAAAAAGTTTTTAAAAATGTTTTTGTTGATTATTGAGAGACAGAGCATGAGCATCAGGGGGGCAGAGAGAGGGGGAGATACAGAATTGGAAGGAGGCTCCAGACTCTGAGCTGTCAGCACACAGCCTGATGTGGGGCTCGAACTCAGGAGTCGTGAGATCATGACCTGAGCCAAAACCAAGAGCCAGGCGCTTAACCGACTGAGTCACCCAGGTGCCCCCAGGGTCACCTCTTCAATATGCAAACAGTTTCCCAGATGAGGACACCTGGCTTCTTCCATCCTTGAGAATGCTGACCTCTCTGCCATCAGTGTAAACATGTTCCCACATGGATCTCGCACAAATTATATAATCTGAATGTCCATGGGCTGTCGGATTTTTTAAAACAAAGTTATGATTTTATTTTTTAGAATTGTTTTAGGTTCCCAGCAAAAGGGAGGGGCAGGTACAGAGATTTCCCGTATATCCCCTGCTTTCCCCACATATGCACAACCTCCCTGATTACCAGCAACCCCACCAGATGGTACGTTTGTTACAGCTGATGAGCCTGCGTTGACTCCTCATCATTCAGCCAGAGTCTATAGCTTACATTTCTATGCAGTCTATGGATTTGGATGAATGTATAATGACGTGAATCCGTCATTGTGGTATCCTATAGAGTGGGTTCACTGCCCTAAAACTCCTCTACCTCATTTGGTCATCCCTGCTGCTCCTCCACCCCCAATCTCTGGCAATCACTGACCTTTTTACCATCTATGTGGTTTTGGAATCATGCAGCAAGTAGCCTTTTCAGACTGGCTTCTTTCACTTAAATATGTATTTAAAGATCTTACATGTTTTTTCTTGGCTTGACTGCTCACTTCTTTTCAGTGTTGAACAATATTCCACTGTCCAGATAGACCTTGGTTGTTTCTAAGTTTTGGCAATTCTGAATAAAGGTGCTATGATATCTGTGTGCAGATTTCTGTTTGGACACAGGTTTTCAATTCCTCTGGATAAATACCAAGGAACATGATCGCTGGATCGTAGTTAAGAATATGTTTCGTTTTGGAAGAAACTGCCAAACTATCTCCCAAAAGAGTGAGTTCCTGTTGCTCCACATCTCAGTCAGCACTTGATGTTGTCAATGTTCCAGATTAGGGCCATTCTAACAGTTGGGCACTGATGTGTTGCTGTTGTTTTAGTTGGCATTTCCCTGATGACATACGATGTGAAGCATCTTTCCCTGTTTACTTTCCATCTATATATCTTCTTTGGTGAGGTGTTTTGTAAGGTCTTTGCCACCTTAGAAAAAATTCATTGTCTTTTTACCAAGGCAAGTTTTTCACACACTGAAAACCACAAACTTTAACTGTAGTGTTAATAAGCTTCAATTACAGTATAAAGACATATAGTAGTGAATCAACATCAGAGTCAAGATCTAGAACACTTCCACCGCCCAGAAAGCTCCTATCTCCTTCCAGTCACACCTCTTGTGTGCAACCATTGATTTGATTTTTATCACCAGAGATCAATTTTACTTGTTCTGAACTTCATGTAGATGAAATCAAACAACATGTATTCTGTGGCTTTGCCTTTGTTCTCTACTCATAGGTTACGTAATGTTTTCTTTCTTAAGTTAATGCAAGTTGTTTTATGTATTAGTAGTTTGCTTTTTTCATTTTTAAATCAGGTTGTTAGTTGCCTTATTGTTAGGTTTTAAGTGTTTCTTGGAATATTTTTGTTTTTCAGGTTGTGACTCGTCTTCTCATTTGCTTAAAGATTTCTTTCTTTCTGTTTTCTTTCTTTCTTTCTTTTTTCCTTTTGAGAAAGATAGTGTGCTTTTGGCATATTTTACGTATAGGCTCTGCTGGACTGGATAGTGAATGTACTCACGTAGAAAAGGGAAAATTAGTATGCTTGAGATTAAATATAAAATAATAAAAACAAAATAAATGCAAAACTTTGGTCACTTTGCCTGTGAGTAGTTACTATAAGCGATATTCTTACAATCGGCCTCTTGTATCTTCAGACTAATGGAGCCATATGCAAATCTAAGAATCAGAAAAGCAAGTGCCTTAGTGTGTGGTTCATGGCTCATGTCTTCCCTCCTCTGTTATTGTTCCGTAGGCTTGATTTTTTGTTCCCCCTTCTAAACTTCAAGGTAGGCTGTATAAACCAAAGGGGTTATCTGAATGGCAAAAGTGAATTGATTACTGATTAATAATAGTAATAAAAGAATATCATGCCTCTGGCAAAAGCATATTAAGTCATGCTCAAAGGGTAAAAACAGGTGGTTTGAGAAAGGTGCATTTCCCTCCTGGAAGTCTTTTGCTTGGAGGCTTGCAGGCTCCTGAATGACTTAGGTGGCATTTCCTTTCCTCCTTAATCTCCAAAGGGTGCTGCTTCAAGCTCTGGATAAGAAAGGGGGATATATTAGGGTGAATGTCAGAGAAGGGCAGAAAGGCGAAGGGAAGTGATTTCAAGTAAACATATCATGGACTTACACACAACGGAAACCAAGGCTCCCTATGACCATTAGAAAGACTATGTCACACCACGTTTAACTGCCCCAGGAGCCTGTGTAAAATTCGTATTGAGGTGGTTCTGCATTGGCTCTGCTTTTATTTACATGAATTCCACTGCTTCCCAAGTCCTGCTTCGTGTCCTCTCTCCCCGAGTTCAGAGTTAGTAGTCGGGGTACTACTGCGTGGTTAACCTTGATATTGCTCTATGTGACCGAGAGTTCTGTTTTTGGCATTTTCTTTGAAGCAATGGGGTGGCCCATGTTGCAAGTACAAATAGAGATCAGTAACAGTTCGCTTATTGGTTTTTCATTATTTTCGTTTGGAAAAAAATGGAACTGTGTGTTTGCGTGCAGATCCCCATCAGTTCTTTCTCATTATACTTTCCCCGGTTGGGGATCTATTCTCGGATGTCTCAAACTCTCTGTCGGCACGTGATTTGTAGACCATCTCTTTCCCTCCTCTGTTACTCTTCCAGAGCCTCAGTTTTTTTATTCTTCCTTAGAGACTGCAGGAGAGCCAAAGGGGTGATCCAAAGGTCCCAGCTTACTACCTTTTTGTTTGTTTGTTTTTCAAAGGATTATCCTTGCAATCAACTAACAAACCCATGGCCTGACCCGATGGGATGTAAGTGCCAGGTGGCACAAAAAGAGAGCTGCCTATTCAAAATGTTCCCGTGTTCCTGTAAATCTGGTGGCTGGATATGACAAGTGGGTGCCTTTTCGTTTGCCAGCCTTAAATAGGGAGCTGTCCCCACTGCAGCCACTGGGAGTGGACTTGAGAGGATTTTAAGTAAATACCATCAGGAGGTCAGTGTGTGCGAACTGTCAATTTGTATTCATATGATGTGTGACTGTGCTGAAGCAGGATTACCCGTATAGAGAGGCTCTAATTCTGCTTGGAGGATTAGGGAAACAGGGTTCCGATGCCATTCATCAGCCTTGTCTTCCAGGGAGCATCAGTAAAGTCATCCGCTGCCTGGACCTCTAGTTCAAACACTCCATCTCCACATCTCAGAGAAAGGTCACCTAAAGGTAATGGAATATTTTTGTCAAGGTGTCATAGCTGTGCCCTCCTGAGCTGGCTTGGGAAAGTACCTTCTGGAGTTAAGAGCACGGTCGAGTAGGAAAGGGTTGGTTGGTCCAATGCCCTGGGCACTGCTAGAAAATGTCTTCTTGGATGATAGATATTAATACCACTTCTAAGAATAATCCTACTAAAACGCAGTGTTGAAATCTTTGTGAAGGAGGGGAAATTAATCTTTGAGCAGTGTGGCTGCTGAACAGGTGAGCGAGGAGGGGACTTTGTGACAGGTGGTTTGGAGCTCCTCCCTTTTCCGTCTTCTAACATCAGAGCCTTTGAATCATTTCTGGATCTTTGTGATGTTCAACCACCTTATCCTTATTCTCTGCGAGTCACTCTGGATGTTTTGGTTGGCCTTGAACATGTTGAAGTAGCGAACCAAACTTTTACAGGGGGTGGGCTTTATTGAATCGTCAAGAATTAGGAGCATGACAAAGGCTGACATGAAGAGTAAACTGGCCTAGATGTGGGATTTTATATCTGTTGTTCGAATTCAGTCCTTGTACCCACTATGCCCCCTTGCTGGGAAGGGATTTGTATCACTGTTGAACATTCCAAGTCCCATCGCTAAAGAACCAAGGGCCTTGAAAAAGGTGAACGTTGATAGAACCCTCACACGTTTTAACATGAAAGGATCACTGAGTAGAACATATGAGAAACATAATGTGGGGATGGGAAAGTAAAGCAGGAAGTAATTAAAAAAATGGGGTTTGAAGTTCAAGGATAGAGGAATCTATAATTGCAAATTACAAATGACTTGTTATATTTTATTACATATTACGTATTAATGTAGGTAGGCATTATTACCTACCTCGTTTTATCGCGCTCCCTCTTTCTTAAATTTATTTTTTATTTGTTTAAATGTTTATTTATTTTTGAAGGGGGGAAGGGCAGAGAGAGTGGGGGGCAGAGGATCTGAAGCAGGCTATGCGCTGACAGCAGTGAGCCTGATGTGGGGCTCAAACTCCCAAGCTGTGAGATCATGACCTGAGCTGAAGTTGGACTCTCAACCAACTGAGTCCCCCAGGTACCCGCCTCGTGCTCCCTCTTACTGTGCATCACTGATATTGTGTTTTTTTACAAACTGAAGACTTGTAGCTTCAAGCAAATTTATCGATATTTTTCCAACAGCATTTGCTCACTTCATGTTTCTGTCTCACATTTTGGTAATTCTTAAAGTGTTTTAAACTTTTTCATTACTTTTGCATATGTTGTGGCCATCTGTGATTAGTCATCTTTGATGTTACTATTGTAATTGCTTTGGAACACCACAGAACGCCCCCATATGAGACAATAAACTTAATTGATACATATCATGTGTGTTCTGACTGTTCCACTGACTGACCGGCTGTTTCCCCCATCTCTCTGCCTCTCAAAATACCAACATTTCAACACTCACAGAAGCTTGGGAGCAGCTGACTCCACTCCTCATGGACGACTTTGAGGGATTCAGGACTTGAGTGGAGGAAGTCACTGCAGAGGAGGTGGAAACAGCCAGAGGACCAGCATCAGAAGAGGAGCCCGAAGACGGGAATCATGACTGTGATCTCATGGTAATAGTGAGCCAATGAGGAGCTGCTTCTCAGGGAGGAGTAAAGAACATGGTTTCTTGAGATGGAAACTACTCCTAGTGAAGATGCTGTGAAGATTGTGCAAATGACCAGAAAGAATGGAGACTAAGACATAAACTCAGTTGATAAAGCAATGGCAGGGACAGAGAAGACTGACTCCAAGAAAGAAGTTCTTCTGTGGGTCAAATGCTATCAAGCAGCATCCTCTGCTCCAGAGGAATCATTCATGAAAGGAAGAGTCCATCCATGTGACTAACTTCCTTGTTCACTTATTTTAAGGAATCACCACACCCCAGCCTTTGGCAACTGCCTCTCTGATCAGTCAACAGCCACCACCATCGAGGTGGACCCTCCACCAGCAAAAGGATTACAACTTGCTGAAAGCCCAAATAACGGTTAGCACTTTTTGGCAATAAAGTACTTTTGAATAAAGGTATGTACATTTTTTTAGGCATAATGCTATCGCACACTTAATAGACTACCGTGTAATATGAACATAACTTTTCTAGGCACTGGGAGGCCAAAAATTTTATTGTGATATTTGTTTTACCGTGGTGGCCTGAACCTAAACCCAGAATATCTCTGAGGCACGCCTGTATGATATAGGAAATTAAAACTACACTGGCTCCAAACAGAGGAGGGGGCACGGAAGAGTAAAGTCATCTTAGAAAGAAAGTGTTGGTATTTTGGGGGATCCTATTAACGTTGGGCAACTCTCCTTTTTCTTGTTGAAATATTTCTAAGAGGTTTAAAAATACCCAATCAAGTCATCTTTCCAGGCACTTTAACTGGAAATACCAGTTTTTAAGAAAAAAAAGGATCATTGTCTTCTTTATCACCCCTGCCCCCGGAGATGCCTTCCTCAGAGTTCTTCATTTTTTTTTTTTTTTGGCAAAACCCCCAAAAAGGAGTTTGGAAAAACTATGTATTTCCCACACCCTTTTTTAAGTGAGTATTCAAAATTTCATCCTGTAAAGAATATAATTTCCAGCTATTATAAAATTTGAATTTTAAATAAAGTCATTATGTTACTTGAAAAAAAAAAAAGCCAAAACTGAAGTGCAAGTTCAGTCACTTTGGCACGTACCCTTAGGGGAAAAGCCAGGCTCATTGTGTTCCACTTGTCATTTGGTTCCCTATTTCACTCAGACCCTGGCCTGGTTATTGTTCAAATTTTTGCCAGCTCATTGATGCTTTTAAGGAGATTACAGTTCTTTTTACCCAGAATTTTAGTTGTTTTCTACAGGAATGTCATTTTATGAGACCAGAACACTGGGTTTCCAGAGCAGGCACCATGTTGCTTTTGAAAAGTGGCAAACATAGCCTTTGTTCTATTATTTTAAAATTAGTTTTCAGTATAGCTATCATACTTTATACCTACCTACGTATCTATCTTTTGTCTATGCGGGGTATAGTAAGATGTGATTACATAAGACACAAACATGTCCCCAAAACAGATGAAGAATTCAGTTCAGCTCTTTGAGTCCCAGTGAGCAAAGCGCTGCACTGGGTGGACTGTGACAAGCTGGGAAGAGATTAATGGCATAATCCCACCTTCCAGAAGCACGTAATCTAGTGCTGGATATAAGCATTAATTTTTATACCAGATAACCCAGTGATAAATGTTATAGTGTGTAAATGTATGGTGCACTATATATATATATATATATATATATATATATATATATATTGAGAGAGAGATTATAAGAAAGGGACAGATTGGGGGAGGCTAGGAGAGAGAGGGCATTTCGGAGAGAAAGCATAGTTATCTCAGTTAGCTGTTTGAACAAAGGCATGGAGATGGGAAAATGCAGCATGTTTGGCAGATACAGAGTCGGCCAGAGTGGAGGGGTCAAAATGTGGACGTGTGTCCATGGATGCGCATAGCATGTGAGCTTGTGGGCATGTGGTGCTGGTGGGGGGAGGGGTTAGAAGGGGACAGGTGCCATTGTGATAAAATGGGCTAGAAAGGCAGTGCACTCATCAGGGTTCTCCAGAGAAATGGAGCCAATAGGATGCATGTACACACACACACACACACACACACACACACACACACACACACGCGCGTGCCGGAGAAGTCCTCAGGTCTTTTGCTGGAGAACTCCCTCTTGCTCAGAGAGGCCAGTCTGTTCTGACGAGTCTTCCGCTGACTGTGTGAGGTCTGCCCACATAAGGGAGGGCAGTCTGCTTTATGCACCCCAACACACCTTTATAGAAACATCCAGAATAATGCTTAGTCAAATTTCTGGCAACATGTCCCGGCCAAGTTGACACATAAAATTACCCATCACTGGTAGGTTGTAGCAAAACTGCAGGAGTTTCAGTGCCACTGGGGGAGATGGGAGTCTGTCTTTTACTCTGTGGAAAGAAATTTTGAGACAGCTTGAGAAGGAGGGTAACTGGTATATGTACAAATAATTTTTTAAATGTTTATTTCTTCTTTTTAATTTTTAAAATGTTTTATTGATTTTTGAGAGAGAGAGAACCAGAGACAGACACGGCTTGAGCAAGGGAGGGTCAGAGAGAGAGGGAGACACAGAATCTGAAGACAGGTTCCAGGCTCTGAGGTAGCACAGAGCCTGATGTGGGGCTCGAACTCACAAACCAGGAGATCATGACCTGAGCCGAAGTCGGATGTGTAACCGACTGAACCCCCCAGGCGCCCTGATAACTGGTAAGTATATAAAAGATGGATTGGAGGACAGGGAAAACTACTGTGAACATAAAATGGTACGGTCTTGCCCTCGGGAAAGGATGGAATAAAGTCTACTTAGTATTAGTTTTGTGACTGGAGGTGAACTGCTTCTCTCTCTGAAGCTCAGTTCTCTCATCTGCAAAATGAGAACAAGAAACAGGATCCGCTTTATAGCGTCCATAGTGTTGCAGTAATGTACGCGGGGCACCTTTTCCAGAGCGCTGGTGGACAGCGTCTCTGGGACCCAGCCCTCAGGATGGCCCCCAGTGGTCCCTGCCGCCTCCGCTGTCCCCGGACGTGTCTGTGTGACCAGCAGCGTTTGGCAGAAGTGATGTCACTTCCGAGACCAGGCCATAAAGCCCACAGCTTCTGTCTCCAGCCGGTTCACACTCACTGGCTCTCAGTCTCTCCCGGACCCCTGGACCACTGCCATCCGGGAGGCTGCCACCTGGTCAGCAGCCCATCACAGACCTTTGTGGGGAGGCAGTGAGGGTCAGAGAGGGACTTGGACCCGCGGGCAGCCAGGTGGGTGAGCAGGTATGATGGCGTCATGGGCGACAGCTTGAGGGCAGCTTCCTGAGTGACCCAGCCACGCGCTGTGTACCAGTAGAAAACAAACGCTTATGCATTCAGCATATGCCTGTGATTTTGGAGCTCAGGAGATGAGAGACAGGAGCAGGTGTCGGTCCTTTATTCTCTCTGGGGAAGACGGTGTGTCTTGGGAGAGACAGGGAATGAGACGGCATGGGGCTCAAGAGACGAGAAAGGGAAGGAGAGTTAGGGAGGGGATGTGCTCTGATGACCGGGAGAACACGTGAGTGACATGCATGAGCAACGGCAAAGGAAGGGAAGCGCCACCCTTCACGACATGCGAGGGAACGAGGTGGCCCTTGGCGCTGCCCTCCCGCTCCATGACGCATGCGCACACACATGCCACATCTGGACGATGGTCTAGGCTTCCACCGGCCTGCACTTTATGGGAACCTCTGCATGCCACCTCTGGATGTCCTCAGGCCTACGGGCACACGGCTTGGCAAGCAGACCACCCCTTTATGTGAAGGAAAAGACACCTCTTCTCTCACATGGACCCAAGCCAGTGCCAAGACCCAGGGCTTGGCAGCACGTCGCCAACTGGGTATCAGCCTGCTCCTTCCTCTGGGTCAGCTGTCTTGTGCAGTGTACAAATCACCCAACTGTACTGGTGCTAGCAATGACTTGACCCCTTCTGAAAAAGCTGCTTAAATATTTATGGGAATTGGGTTCAGGGAAGGCAGGAGAGTGGGAGGGTTTTAGAATCCATCAGTAGGGGGTAATTCTGCTTCATGGAGCGCGGGCTTGTTCCCCGTGCTGGGTCGTGGGGAATATCCAGACACGACAGTCGCCCACTGGGAACAGCAGTGCCCATCCCTTATCTGACCCTCCCCTGGGAGCGGGGTGAGCTCTGTGCTTCAGAGAGACCTGTGCCCCTGGGTGCATATATTTAGTAACACACTGTTCACTCAAGGCTACACATTTCCATGAACAAATTTCAGTTGTTGGTTTCTTTAACCAAAAACCCTAACTTTCTTCTTTCTTTTCCTACAAATCCATCCGTTACATGTAATGCTTAGACTAAAAAGCTTTTAATGCCTCTATGGTTTAAAACCCAACCAGCCAACTCATAAATATAGGGGCCAAAAGTCATCATAAGATGACCCTGAGTCCCTCAAAGGTCAAGTGTCTGATTCGAGGTCACATAACTTTTGGTGGCTGCAGTGCGACTGCACCCCGAGACCCCTGTCTTGTGTGGACTACGGCCGGTCACGTGCCATGCCTCCTGGCAGAGATGGGTGTGTAAACAGCTAGTTCTCATCTCAGAGAAGTCTTCTACCATGTCTTGGCCAGTAGAAAAACATGACGAGTCAAAAAATGTCTTCTTTCAAAGGATAAGGTTCTTACATATTTGTAATCATCTGGCTGCTAATATGGAGGCTGCGCCAGCTGCTGTGGGTCCAATGAGCAAGAGAGGAAAGGAATTCATGCAGATATCACTTTGCAGTGAGTGGTGACAGAAAAAAGTATATGAATAGCAGTAAAATGCTTCAGACTCAAACCCTACTTTGAGAGTCTTCTAAATTCATCCACGGATAAGGGATTTGAACCAGTCTGTCTAAAGGGACCGGGTGAGGACAAGTGAGACTCATGGTCTTAACACAGATGGGGGACACTGTCCAACTCTGAGTCCCTGGGACAATTTTGCAGGAAAAGGTAAAGTTGTGGCCCATGGACAGGATTAAGCACAACAATGCTAAGAATTGTGGAAGGGTAAACAGGGAAAACATAACCTGGGCAGGACGGACTGATTCCAGGCCCTGCGCACGTCAGCTGTGGTAATATTTACAAGCCACGAAAGGCGGGTGACAAACCTTGAGAGGGGACATGTAACAAAACCCTGAACCGATGGCAACCCATGTTGTCGTGTGGATTGGATGCACCATGAAAACGGAGAGACGGGGTCACTCCTAAAGAGATAGTGTAGAGCACGTGGGCAGCTGGAGAGCAGGACAGGTTTCCGTGGGAATTAGCAGCTTTTCTGGTGCAGTCTCAAGCCTGTGCTCTCAGCTGGGACACGAGTAAGGGAAGGGCCAGTGGCCAGGAACTTTCTGGGTCTACCTGGCAGATAGTTGATACCTCTTTATACTGAGAAAATACCCTGTCTCGTGCTGATTCATTATTTGCACTTTAAACTTGTGGGGAGAAGCACTGGGTGCTATATGGAAACCAATTTGACAATAAACTATTAAAAAAAAATAAAATTTGGGAACTATAAGAACACAACTTGGAGCTTTAATTTGATTTTTTTTAGACCTTTTTCTTAAAGGTTATTTATTCTGAGAGAGAGGCTATTGGGGAAGGGTAGAGAGAGACGGGGACAGAGAATCCCAAGCAGGCTCTGCACTGCCAGTGAGGTGCCCGACTTGGGGCTTGAACCCACAAACCATGAGATCCTGACTTGAGCTGAAATCAAGAGCCGGATACTTAACTGACTGAGCCACCTGGGCACTCCTTGGTCATGGGTTTATAAATTTAGGAAAATTCAGCATTGGGGATGCTCTTGCCTATGACAAACCTGGCGGGTCCCAGGAACTCTTGATCATGTGTTCCTGCTTTGGGAAGACAGTCCTGGCGCTTCCCGGGTCTGGGTTAGTCTTCATTTAATGCTACAATTTCTGTCCCTTTCTTAAAAAGTACATACATACACAATATACAACAATTCTGCAAAATAAGTTTCAAAGCAAAGCAAACATGTAAGTTTTCTCATCAACCATGAATCATGATCAGTCATGACGTAATCTGATCTTTCCTTCAGACTTGACAAGAACAGTTCTTTCCCCTCAACCCCAAGATCTTTTCCTGGAAATGGATGCCTGAGGGCAAGCCCAGCAGCCCAAGCCCTTGGGGGATTTGTCATCTGCTTCCTGGCATTTACCTGCCTCCACCTCAGACTTTCCCTCGCTCTGACTGTTCCATCCAGTCAAGTGACCGTCCGTCGTTAGTCTGACCTTCGAGGGTCTTCACCTGGGTTGAGTCCACCTCCTTTTGCTCTTCCGGTGTCTTCTCTCTTGATGTATCTATGGCTGGGAGTGTGACAGAAAGCGAATTTGTATTCTTGTAGCCTCCTCCTGACTACTGTTTCTGCAATTGAAAAGTTTCTTGTCCAGATTGAATCTACTCATTTAATTTTTTTTCCTGACCCTTAGTGGATTATGGACAGAGCAGGTTTTGATGCCATCACTTACAAGCTGTGGAATTGAGTTGTGGAGATAATTGAAATATAGACATGCTTCCTGTGGCCCCACTAGGAGGTGTTTTGAGGAAAACGATACTAGAACTTGCTTCTTTTCATGATCCCTTGAAAACAAAAAAGACCAAACTAACTTTACCTTACTCTTCTGATATGGTGTCCTTCAGATCAGTTGTTCTCAGCACTGGCTATACATCAGTACAAAAGTATTAATGTTTAGTTCTTATACAGATCAGTGAAATCAGGGCGTGGCTTTCTTTATATTTGTCCTCTTTGGAATTTGCTGGGTTTTTTTTAATATCTTTCATCAGTTTTAGAAAAGTTTCAGCCATGATTTGTTCAAATATTGCTTCTTCCCTATTCTTTATTCTCCTAGAATTGCAGTTATACATTTGTTAGGTCATTTGACTATGGTTTACATATCTTTTCTGTTCTTTTTTTTTACCCCAAGTATATTTTATTTGGAATGCTTTTAACTTTGCCTGTTGCTAAGTTTCCTAACCCTGGCTTCATCTCCTCCTCCTCCTCCTCCTCCTCCTCCTCCTCCTCCTCCTCCTCCTCCTCCTCCTTCTTCTTCTTCTTCTTCTTCTTCTTCTTCTTCTAATATTTATTTATTTATTTACCCATTTATACTTGGTTTTATGCTCTTTTTTAAATTTTATTTATTATCATTATTTTTAACGGTTAAGTTTACGCTACCCCTGGCTTCTGACTTGCCAGTCTGACGTTAAGCCCACTCAATGCATTCTTACTTTCAGATATTTAAAGTTTTCAGTTTTAGTTCCTTTGATTGTTTCATAGATTTCAATTCTCTGTTGAAATACTCCATATTTTAATCATCTGTCCACCTTTCTTTTTATTTTGCTTAGCATACTAAAATTTTTTTTAATATTCATTTATTCTTGAGAGAGAGAGAAAGAGAGAGTGCATATGTGTGCTTGTGTGCACATGAGTTGGGGAGGGGCATCCAGGGCTCCTGAGGTTTCCAAATTGTCACTGAAGCTCCAAACAACCTCCAAAACTTTGGTGGTTTTTCTTTCTTACAGTATTGAGGTCATGCTCAAGCCTTGCCTTGCACTTAGAAACGGCAAACATTCCAAAAGTAGAAAGTGGCCAGGGGCCGGCTGTTCATCTTGGAAGGACTCCCTTGTCTTCGGTTGAGTTCATTTAGTCTTGTGTGCTTCCACAGCTTTATGGTGTCTTGGTAACATTCACTGTAATTATCTCATTGGCTCTTTAAAATTGCTTCCGCTAGAACAGTCTGGAACCGCAGTTTAATGAAACCATACTTTCTGATGGGTAAGCCTTGAATTTGGTAGATGGATCTCATAAAAATGGAGGGGCAAAAGTAAGAAATCAATAAAAGACGCTATTCTCTGGGGAGTAGACTGTTTGAAAGCATAAGCTCTTTTGCTGTAGTCTTCCCTTCTAAAGAGAAGTCATACTCAGATACATCCTTATTCTCTGCTGCTATTCACCAATCCAATGAAAGAGACGCCTTCATTCTGCAGTAACTGATTATTGACCTTAAAAGGCTTTAAGGACCTAGAACATATAGCAGGAGAATAATTACTGAAAAGTGTATAAGTGAGATTTCTGAAAACACAGTCATTTTTAATATGGATGCTTAAGAAGTTTCTGTGAATTGAATAAACATTATGTGATCTTTTTTTTCGTATAATATTTATCCTTTCCCCCTTCTGACCTTTTGCAATCTGTGTCACAGGTATATATAATGATGAATAGAATGTGTATAATTTTTTTTCTTCTATGATAATTCTGTGGCCCCAGATCATAAGCTTCCTGTGATCATGACAAATTTGAGAGTATGCAGAGCAGTGCTGAGCAGACATTTTTTGGATTAATTGTTTGTTTCATCTTTTCCAAAATACTTGGACAGAGAAAAAACATATTAGGCTTGCAGCTCCTAGAATACATGTAATGAATTTAGAGCAAAGATAGTCACAAACATTATGATAATTTGTCATCATAGGAAATGATTGTATAAAAGTTGCAAGAAGTTTGCTAATTTGTTTTATACTATCAAAATTGTTTAAAATCGGAGGATCAGGTAGTAGAACCCTTTCCCAGAAGGTAGTTGGATATAGGATAGATGTATATGTGTCCTGAATTAGTTCTGGAAGGTGGTGGTATTGACTGATTCACCTTACAAAGATTCTTCTCTACCTACCATCCTTACTTTCTCATTTAATCAAATTATATAAAGGAGAGCTAAAAACAGAGCTCTGGAAAGTAGAAAATGGGCTTTAGGATGATTTCCTTGACCTTTGAATCAAATTCAATCCAATAATATGCCAACACGAAGAAAAGATAATACAGAACTTGAGGCTTGGAAAGACTAAGAACTCATAGATTAAAGTCTTCTTGAATCATTTACATTAAATATATACATTTATTACACAAAATAGGTTTAAAATCTTTGATCACTCAGATTTACATCAGTCTGAAGAGGATAATCTCTCCTAGGATCTTAAACCTAGGCAGTGGATCATTTCTGTGTTGAAGCCACAATACTTGTCATTCTCACTGGGATAAAAGGATGTCACTTGTATCTGCTGGTGAGTGCATGGGCATGAAGGTATGATATCAAAAGACCTGCTGCATAATTTGAAGACTATCTGTTGATTTGTGGTTTACTGGGGAATCCATCCTTTTCGATTGATAGAGCACAAAAGGAAGGTTTCTATGAAACAGGTATGTATATTTGTTTGACTCTCACTTGCTCACTATAATACCAAGTAGTTATCTATATACAAGTAGTATAGAGAGAACAGACTTACAAGGGTACAGATCTGTAGGTTGTAGACCATTTGGGAAAATGTGTATTATTCATAAATGAAAATAGTATCACCCCACAGAATGTATTGAATATTCAGACCTCTGATTACACTTTAAATTAGTCTCAAATGTACAGTTCCTCATGCTTTCACCTTTCATTTTTCCTTTTGGTCAGAATGTTTCTAGGCCATCAGATGCCATTAATTTAAAAAAGCAACGAATTTTCCACCTCTGCCGCATTCTAAGTTATCCTTTGTGGGTAAGTTCACATAATTGCTTGACGTTATCCGTATGTTGGGTCTTCTTTTTGGAGGGAATGGGGTTGTTCCACTTTGGAGAGTAACTGACAGGAGGCAGGTACCTTGCTGTGGATGGACCTTGAGGGTGTCATGCTGAGTGAAGTAAGCCAGGCAGAGAAGGACAGAAACCATATGTTTGCACTCATAGGTCTAGCAGGAAAACAAGAGAGACCTAATGGAGAACCAGGGGGAGCGGAGGAGGGAGAGAGCGTTGGGGAGAGAGAGGGATGCAAAACTTGAGAGACTATTGAAGGCTGAGAATGAACTGGGGGTTGGGGGGGAAGGGGGAGGGGGGAAAAGAGGTGGTGGTGATGGTGGAGGGCACTTAAGGGGAAGAGCACTGGGTGTTGTATGGAAAACAATTTGGCAATAAAATATTATGGAGGAAAAAAAATAATAGTCTCAATGAGTGTTAGGGACAACAGTGTTATTGTCGATTTAATGGAGCACCATAATGTATGCATAATGTATCAAAATGGACTCAGTGAGGTCAAGCAAGTGACTCAGTGCCCCACAGCTCATTGGTGACTGAGTCAATCTGATAGTCAAGGTCTTGGTGTTCTGGCTATGCTACATTTTTGCTGTTTTTACCTTACAACTTCACAGTTTTGATGCAGTCTTGCTTTCTGATATTGAATACATTGATGTGGATGCAATTATGGTTGCATTTAGTTCTGGAAAATCTTACATGTGTGGATAATAAAAATAACCATTTCCTTTGAAGAAGAAAGTCACTCTTCCTGCATAATCAGAGCAGATGGGACAAAGTCCTCCAAAAATTTCCACCCATAGACTTCCCAGAAGGTAAATGACACTCTCCCCATTTTACTTGCTTTGGACTGTTGAGCTAAAATCTTGACCTGTGAACATATTATATATCAAGTGGCTGGAAACACAGCAGGGGGAAATCAGCTTTATTGCGTTTTCTGTTGGGAGAACATCCTTAAATTATATCGAATTCTTGCCTTATAAAGCACCACATGGCTCTTTACTTTAGTGGCTGCTGCTTTTCCATGCAGGCTACTTGGAAAGTAATTAAATTGAACAGACACTGCCCTTGATTTAAAGTCAGAGGGGGAAGCAGTTAATTGAATAGAAATGACAGTTCTTCTTCTTCTTCTTTTTTTTAAAAGCTAAGCCAAGCTTAGAGACAGCGTAAATATTAAAGGGAAACTGCCCCAAACAATCAAGATGAATCATTTGTTCAGAGGGTACAATTTATTTTATTTCACTTGAAAAGCCACAACAACATTGGAGTCTTTTGTGGTCCTCTGCCCTCCCTTTCTCTCCAGACAAATAACAGTTGGACTTTGCGATTCTTTGTCACCTTGGTGCAGAGGCTTGCAAGCCTTTTCTCGCTGGATTTTTCTGGTCCATTTTCAGGTTGAAGGGGCGTGTGTGACAGAAGCAAGGAAATAAAAGATGGGATTGTTTTCTTGTCATCCTGAAACCTTGCCACCTGGCTGCCGTGATTCTGATGAGTGGAGATACATAATGGCCATCTCAATGCAGCATGCTCCTTTATTTCCTGGGGGTCAGGCACCAGGAGGACCAGGAGGGCATAGGATCTGTTGAAATGTGACCCTCTTTGGGGCAGGGGTAGGAGTCCCCCGGCATGTAGAGGGTTGAAGGAAATGACTTCGAGGCAAAGTTCATATAGTTCTGAAATCAATAGCCAAAAGTAAAAAAAAAAAATGCTCATTTTCAAGAACAGAGTATAATGAAAATGTCCCCAGGGGTGAATGAAGAGAAACGATTTCCTTATCAAGCAATAGATATAAAATAAAAGTCCAAAGTGGAAAAAATATCAAATTTCAACTCTAAAGTCTGCTGCCGTAGAGAGTTGTAGCTCTTATGCTCTTTGTGTCAAAAGCCTACATAGCCTGCCCCTCTCAATTCTATTTTCCCTTCAGTGATTTCTTACTTATCTCCAGCCAACCTCTTAACTTCCTGCACACCCCAGGAGCAATCACTCAGAAAGTGATGGATCTGTGTAGAGGAGAATTCAGAGAAAAAACTCAGCATTTATCCACGTTCCCACATGCTGGGGGACTCTTGCTCCTGCCCCCAAGAGGGTCACATTTCAACAGATTCTATGCCCTTCTGGAACTATTAAGAATGGAAATCTTCTTGCCTTTGCACTATGACTAAAGCGACCCAGCATTAACAATTCATTGGCTTCTGCAAACTCTTTGGTAAGCAAGTGCTTCTGCCACTGGGGCCAGTTTTCTAGTCTGAGGGTCAGGGAGCAGGCTTGTGTAACTCTGGAGAAGGTGAATGTGGGGATGACAGATGGGAGGCAGCTAGGTGAGCCCCAGGTGAATGGCTGGCTTTGCCACTATCTGTTCCTTAGACTACATCAACTTCTCTCTTTGGGTCACAATTCCCTATGGCTGCAAAGTGAAGGTATCCATTGAAATGGCTCTAGAATTCTTTGAGCTCTGACATGACTATATGCCAACTGGGCCCTGCCATCCCTGCTCATCCCTCTGCAGGACATTTCAATGGGGGAATCAGATATCAATTCAGGCACACCTGGGTTGGAGGCTATGAGCTGAGTTGGGCCTGAGTGGAGCCTGGGAACATGAGTGCTTAGCACAGTTGAGCCATCTTTAAACAGGACCTGTATTTTAGGAAGGATCCATGGAATGAGGAGATTCTTCTCTGCAAGAATGAACTTATTTGCCATTAACAAAGAATCAAAACTGTTGATTTTCAGCTTGAGGAGGGCTTTATAACTTCCCCCTTTGAAACTTTGGAAAATTACTGTCTTTCTAGATTCTTGAAGCATAGAAGAAAGAGACTGGATTGGTGATCTAAAGCAGAAACACCTATTATGTATTTCATAGAAAGGTTTCAAGAGCTAATAATAAGTGTTTGGGAAGGGGGCAAAGGACTTTGCTTAGAAACAAGATTAAACAGGCATCATTACTGGGATACCTGGGCGGCTCAGTTGGTTAAGCGTCCAACTTTTGATGGCTTAGTCATGATCTCACAGTTCCTGAGTTTGAGTCTTGTTACGAGCTCTGTGTTGACAACGTGGAGCCTGCTTGAGATTAAATAAATAAACTTTGGGAAAACCGGCATCATTACTATTGGACTTCTCAAACTGTGAATGTGGTAATAGTACCTTTTGAGCTTATAAGGTAGAGATCTAGAATATAGTATTTACTGAACTTGGTAATTATAGAATTTACTCCTGCACCTCAAACTCATGATCACTATTATTACTATAACCTAAAGCAATGAGTGTCAGAGGTGGACATTTGGGGAAGATTGCTTTCAGGAGTCAATGCTTTCAATACCCACTTACTGTCTGGAAGAGATGTCCCATATATATGTCAGCAAGGGGGAGGTTCAAGGTAGACATACTGAAGAATTTTCCAGGCAGAACCATGCAATAGATGCTGAAGATAATTGTGAGATTTTCCCAGCCGGACTTTGCACCGTCAGCCCACGGACCATCGTCTGGGTCCCCATTCAACCAGGGCTTGCCTATGCGGCTAAGTGCTGCTTTGTGAATGAAATTAAAAACAAAAAACAAAAAACGAAGGAGAAGAAAGTTGGGCTTTAAAACGAAGACCCAACGATTAGAAAAAGCGAAGTAAACCTTCGTGTACAATTGGTTGTGGTTTTCTGTAACCATTGGGAGTAATATTTTGAAGTTCACTTCTGTGGCATTCCTTGCCTTACTTTTTCACACTGTGGCCAAGAACTCAATATTAGCATTTACATGAAATCTGTGGGTGGAGTTGCTTATCTTGACTGTTATGTAATCTTTATTACTCATTAGGATGTGGTGTTCTTGTTGCGTTGCCTCCAACATTTCTCAGGCAACTTAATTATACAGGAGATTCAGTAGGGTAGCACTCAAACATACAAAAAAAAGTATTCGCATTTGCATGTTGTGTTTTTTTAAAAAGGCATATGCCCCTTTAAGTGAGGTGGCATTACAATTTTTCTTCTGTTGTCACGGGTTTCAGTTTGAAAAGAACCTAACTGTTTGAGAAATGTAGGTTATACACCACCTAGGAAAGTCCCTCTCTGAAGCACCGTAGACTGTGGAGAGGAAGTTAGAGGTGCCCGGCTGAGATTGCTGCTACCTCGCCGCGGCTCCTGGTGGGTCCAGCGTCTGCATCTCCCCCGACTGGTGTGAAAAACAAAGCCAGTGAGTAATGAGTAAACAAAGGTGGTCCGGTCGATGCTCTCCTTGGGTTTCCAGACGAAGGTAACTTTCATTTGCCCTTGCACATTTCCGATGAGCCCAGGATTGCATGGCCCCATGGTCATCCTTCTTGGCACAGAGGTGGTGCCCGATGCTTATTCTTGGATGAAAGAATGAATGGATTATAAAAGCTTGGGGGGAATGAAAAGATGTGCATGTTGATGCTGGCTCCATCAACAACTTGCTTCCTGACCGCAATGGAGCACAGCCTTTCTCGGCCATGTTTTTTGGTACGGACTTAGATTAAGTCCTCACCCCAACAGGAAACTGTATTTCCAGTAAAACACAGTAGAGTCTCCTAGAAGCATTATGAAGCAGTTTAATGACATTTCTGCCCCTTGTTTTTCTCTGCCTTTGTTGGGATTTCCAGCAGAGAGAGGAACGAAGCCCAGTGAGGCGAACTCTCTCTGTTCTAAACGCTTTTCATTCCTAACTCCTACTCTTCTCTCTTTGGCCTCACCCTTCCTCCACCCAGCCATAACTAGATCTCAACTTCCAGCTACAAGATAAGTAAGTCCTAGGGATGTAATGAACAGAATGGTGTCCCTGGTTAACAATACCTTATTGTATATTTGAAAGTTGCTAAGAGAGGAGATCTTAACAGTTCTCATCACTTGAAAAAAAAATCTATGACTACATGCGGTGATGGACTCTAACCAAACCTAGTGCGGAGACCATTTCACAATACGTACATGTATCTGATTGTTATGCCGCACATCTTGAACGAATACAATACTGTGGGTCAATTACATCTCAATAAAACTGGAAGAAGATCTCAGATAATAAAGACAAGAGCGATAATAAAACCATAAAGATAATAGTCACTTGTTAAAAGTTTACTACATTCCAACTGATTTTTGTACCCTATTTTATTTAATTCACATTAACAATTGTGTTGGCATCATTATTCTTCCTCTTCTGGAAAGGCGATAATAAGGCTAAAAGAGGTTGTCATTTACACAGTCACACAACTAGAAAGCATCCAAGCTAGAACTTGAACCCACGGGTCTTCGTCTGCAATGCCCATACCACCTCATCATAGTAATGGTGGGGACCGTCGGACCAGATCACATCTACAGTTCCTCACAGCTCTATAGTTCTCTGAGTCTATGTCACCATTCTCTTTTCAATTTAGTGTTCTATTCGTTGTGCTTCCTCTAATTCAACAACCACAGTAACAACAGGATAGTTTGTTCTGGTGTGGTGAGCATTGAGATGCTTCTTTGTTAAATCTGGATTGGAGCTGCCACCCTGAGGGTTCTGGGACCTCCTTCTAGTGCCGTGTTTTCCTATTTAGAATAATCCGTGAGGTCAGTTTTTTTTTTTAATGATTGTCATGTTATAGACTAAGAAACTAAGGCAGAGAGGCTAAACAGATACTACATTATAAAGTCTAAAAGTCTGGTGTTATTTCCATCCAATGATGGTACATAGTAGGCACTTAATAAATATTCATCAAATGAATGAATGGTACCATAAACATCTCAACTTGCTGCAGTGCTCTTTTAAAATACACGTGTCAGATGGCTCGTGAGCAAACCATCTGTAGATCTGCTCTATCAGGAGGCCCAGATGCATGCAAGAGAATCCAGGACACAGCAAAGGAACAAAAATGAAGACTTTGGCCCCCACTGGCCAGTGCGAACCTGCCTCATGCAGTTCTGTGGGGCGCATGGGGGTTGGATGCTGGAGACTAGGCTGTTGCCACTAGTCAAGGTGATGCTGTGGGACCAGAAAAACGAAAGCTGCGGTGTTAAGACAGTTTACTGAAAAGATCAGCAGCCCTTGGGATACATTAATTTTTTTACCACTCAAAGAAAAATATTGCACGCAAACAGAGAAATTCCTCAAAGAGATCAGACTCCTTCAGGCTCTCTCTCTCCTTGCTCACTCCCACACTCAACTCATAGGTCTTTCATATAAGAAGGGAAATGCAAGCTCAGCGTGATAAGGTGACATTAACTGAAGCAGGGAGTGTTCTGTCATTTTCAAAAAAGAAAAGCGATCCTTAAGCAATGGTTAAGAAAGAAGGAGATCCAGGGGCACCTGGGTGGCTCAATCGCTTGAGCATCCAACTTTGGCTCAGGTCATGATCTCGTGGTTTGTGAGTTTGAGCCCCACATGAGGCTCTGTGCCGACAGCTTGGAGCCTGGAGCTGGCTTCGGATTCTTTTGTTTCCCTCTCTCTCTGCCCCTTCCCCACTCATGCTCTCTCTCTCTCAAAAAAAAAAATTAAAAATATTTTAAAAGGAAAGAAAAAGATCTTCACTAAAGTGTTTCATCTAAGGGCTTAAATATCTTTACAGATATTAATTTTGATATGGATCTCAGGCATGGTGATATTTGATGTGGATCCATTCATATTGTCTTTAAAATGTGTCTCATGACAATATACCAATGTGCCTTATTCTACATGATTACTCCAACTGGGTACTCGTTTTTCCATGATTATTTATTTGACTTTTACACAAACACATGACCTTAGTGATGTTTTCCTTGTCTTACAGATCTGTTTCAAGATGAATGTATTTTTCTACCTTCTTTAAGTCCTCTTGGAAATCATGAGAAAGCCATCTAATTCTTCTGTGCTTCCATATAATGTGTATAGGCTCTAGTGCAATCACACGTGTTTATTCTTATCACTTGTGTCCATTCTGCTTTCATAATAAGAAGCACATGCTTCTTCATCTGTTGTCATTGCCATTACTACCACCACTGTCATCATCATCATCGTCACTATTATCAACATTCATTGAGCACTTATTACTAGAAGGACAGGTGTCAGACCCTGGTGAGACGTGGAAGCGTAAGGCATCTTTGCAGCAGAGAGGTTTATAACTCAATTGGGAAGACCACATATACTCATAAATTAAGTAACATTGCAAAGTATCCTGGGATAAATGTTGATTGAGTACTGTGGCTACTAAAATCTCAGAGGAGTCAGATGGAGAGACCATAAAGAAGATGGTGTGCATGGGGTGAGGCTTGAGAAAGATGGGAGGTAGCGTGTGGTAGTCAATGGCCCAACCGTATGTCTGTTGGCCAAGGACGAGGCAACAGTTAGCTCTGGTAAAGGGAGGTATTGACAGACCCAGGCAGGTCCTGTCCTTATTGACACTCTACTCTGGCCATCTGAACTAACCAGTGATAGTGCCTTATCATTCTGGGTTTCCAATTCCTCTGCCTTTCTTAGATCTGGGAGACGCTGATAGCACTAAGGACTAAAGACATTTTGTTAAGCTGTTAAGTTGTTCATCACAATATTTATCGGACCTACTGAGATTAGACTAGATGCTTGAGATATGTACATCTTTGTATCAACAGAGGTTGAAGAGAAAATTAGTTTGGGGTTTTGTAATCTTGAAGATGGCAGCCAGTAAAATAAGATTCGTATATCATCTCCAAGATTGTTTATATCTGACTTTTATTTCACAATGTGCAACACGCCCTGTATCTCAGCCTACTTCTTGTCCTTTGTAATGAACAGCTCACCCACTTTGTACTTCTGGCAAAAACAGCCCTGCTGGCTCAGTTCCTCAGGTTGCAGACTGATCTTTCTGCACAGGTTCCCAGGAAAGTGACCCCATGGAAGAGATGTACCCCCAACTTTGCATTTAATGAGCTCTGGGGTCTGGTGCAAATCACTTTCGGTTTGTAGGCTTCAGTCTCCTCATTTAGATTGTGAAATAACAGAACTCACCTAATGGTCTCTCAAACTCCATTTAGCAGTTAAGCCGTACCCTCCTGCAGAATCTTCTTGGAATCCTAATTGATAAATTCTAGTGAAGGTAGAGATGAAGCAGATTGTGGAACCCTCGGTTCTGCTAAAGGGTCTCTTTCTCCATGGCTTTCACTGAAAGCACACTGTGGAAACCTGGAGAAATAAGGTTGAATTGAAGACTCTTTAAAGTCTCTTTTAGTGATGACATTTGGTTATTCTAATTCTGTGCATGAAAAAAAATCATAATGGAATCAGGCCTGGTACCTGGTGTGTCACTGACATGGAATTCATGTAGGCTTCATTTTTGGGGAAAATTCCATGTCACAGAGATAGTGTCAAGCCAATGGGATTCTTTGGGTGGGTTTTTACAATGCAGGACAACAGGATTTGGGGAAAAGACCTTCCGTCTCGTTTCATATAGTTGGGGACCACTCTGTTTGTTGGAGGCAAGTCTGGAATTTCTGTACAACCAGTGTTTTTTAGAAAACACCATTCATATTTGAGGATTCTCTAATTTCTTTATACTCTTCGTACTAAAGGCAAATCATCCAATGGTATGTAATTGCGACTCTTGCCTGTTGAGTGGAAAAGCCAACTCAAATCTTCTATGCATGTTGAATTTCATATGTATGTGACATGTGTGCATCTCCCGTGTATCTGGGTAATAAGTGCTTATCTAACAAAAGCATAACACAAAGATATCTATCATATTTTTGTACATTTGATAGGTTTAAATTTTTAAAAATGTTTTATTTTATTTTTGAGAGACAGAGAAAGCATACAAGCAGGGGAGGGGCAGAGAGAGACACACAGAGAATCCGAAGCAGGCCCAGAGCTGTCAGCACAGGGCCTGATGCAGGGCTCGAACCCATGGACTGTGAGATCATGACCGGAGCTGAAGCTGGCCGCTTAACCGACTGAGCCGCCCAGGCGCTCCTCAATATGTTTAAAAACAATAAGGAGATAAAACACTTTGGAGTCGAGTTGATGGCAATCATGTTTTAGGATGAGTGCTTGCTTTCCTCCGGGAGACTGTATCGTATAAGGCTTCCTGGAGGAAATGATCTTTGGGTTTGATTGGAAGTATTTGCTTATCAGTTGAAGGTATGTTGTGGTTAAGAAAAGTCTTTCAGAGGGGGTACACCAGAGGCCGGTTTCTCAGGATAGGGGAGCACTATGCAAGGAAGAGCCTGGGGAAACTCCGACGCCAGGAGCCCAGAGTGGGGGAGGGGCCGGTGGTGCAGATCGAAGCTGCAGGTGGATATTGAGGCCAATCCTGCGCGTCATTCTCAAGATTTGGGTCTTTACGCTCAGAGTCACAGGAAGACGTGGGAAGACTTAAGGAAGGTATATCAGTTGGGAGATCAGGTTGTGTTGTGGTTTCCAGCGTGGAGCATGAATTGGAGTGGGGGGAGCAGATAGGGGTGTGTGGGGAGAGTGGTCAGCCCAGGGACGGCTGTGAAGAGGGCTGGGCACACCGGAAGGATTTGTGGGTGGCAACAGTGATGGAGCACCATGAAGGACCAGGTGTGGCAACTGGCCGGAGCATTTTGCTATATTCACTGAAACAAGGCAGATCATTTGACATTTCGGGGGCAGATGCTGGAGGTGTTAAGGTAGGGGTAAGGGGGGTGATGGGTAACAGGCAGCTGGATGTACGGCTTCCAGAACCCACAGGACAGCCTGGGCTGCAGATACACTTTTGGGAGTCACGGACCTATTGGTGATTCAGCCTGGAAACAACCCAGTGGCGGGGGTCGGGGGAGCTTGCTTCAGGAAAGAGTCAAGGATGAGAAGAGAAGAGAAAGGGCCTTCTGCCGATCCTTCCAGAATCTTTACCATGTAATCACTTGGCAGAGTGAGATAACCTGGCCGGGGCGAGTGGCAGAAGGCCAACAGAGGGGAGGAAAACCTGGAGAGGGCAGAGCGGCCCTGTGGCAGGCTGACGAGGGGACACGGGGAGGGCTGGATGGCATCCAGGGATTTTGTTTTTGGATTTATGCTGGACGCTGGGTCGGGAGACACTCCAGGGGAGGGATGAGAATGGAGGCTGCATGCAACGCGCTGGAACACGGAGGGGTGTCAGGGTGGCGGCATCTGGAGGAGTTGGGGACGGGAAACGCCGGTCCTTTTGCATGCCTGAGTTATGCTATGGCAAGATGTGAGACACCTGGGCAGGTGCGGGAGCAGTGACCGGGTGCAGACGAGGGACAGCAGGGAGGAGAGACGATTCACAAAGACCGTCTCCTGGAGGAAGAAGACAAGGGATCCAAACTGTACGGAGAATGCCCTGGAGCATGCAGTTGCTCTCTGCTGGAGGCAATCAGCAGATCCTCTGCGGCAGAATCGGGTCTTTCTGGGGGGAGTTGGTGCAGCCCCTCAGTCACTCAACCAAGAATGAAAGAAACTCGTTGATGAAGCGCTTGCGGTTCAGCTCTCGAGTTAGCAATGCGCCGGGGACAGGACTCAGGTTCCTCCAGGCCCCAGGAAGGTCGCGGGGGCCAGACTGGAGCCAGGGCCACCGTGGTTCACAGCCCAGAGAGCGTCGGGGCTCAGCTGAGCAGCGTCTGCCCAGCCTCACGCTTTCTAGGCCCTTTGTCCTGGTGACTGACATCCTTTCCTGGAGATGGATTACTTCCCCTCGCTGTGCCTCTGTTTCCTCCTCTGCAAAGTGAGGATAACATAGTGGCTTACCTCAGAGGGATGTAGTGAGAACAAGCTAATAAAATGGCTGACCAGTAAATGTTAGAGGGTTTATGAACGTTCAGTGCTGAGTTATGACCTAGAATTACACCTTCATCAAAGGCAAAAGCAAGTTACGCAATGTGTGCGGACTTCATCACAGAGCAATGGCTTGTTTCCCAGAGTCCCCTTGGGTGGAAGCTTTCCCCCTACTTAAGAGGAGGAGTACTTATTGGAAAGGTGCGTAGTAAAAAGCTGAAACATTTTTTCTTAAACTATATGGAGAAAAGAGAGGTCTCCCATTTTCCTCATTTATTTATTCAATTATTAATTCATCAAATATCATTTGTTGAACAGACAATGCTTAACACATCTCTGAAATCTTAGTTCTTACGAATCTATGCCCGTTGTCACTTGGCTTTCAGTTTTTATAAGTGAGAAATAGTCACCGCTCCCTTTTTAAAGCATTGTGTGTACAACTCAGAAAGAAAATAATGAGGCTTAACATATGTTTACATTTCCTGTTAGCTAATTAAAGTTAATAAATCTATTTGGTCAAATGGACCCATTATCCCCATTTTACAGATAACCAAACTGAGCTGTTGAGAGGAAGAAATCAGCGTGTTCAATAAAGAGTGACACAGAGCTATAGACCCAGTTCTGTCTAGTTCTAGAATGTCTTCTCCTTTTTTGGATTCTTTATTTGCTCTCCCAAAGTCAGAATCTGGGTGTCCTTCTTCCCCTCCATGCAATCAAAATATTTGCGGCTATTTTTTTTGAAGGCCTGGTTTGTATTTTGTTCAATGAGTAAATCAGTGAAATAGTATTTATCATATTATGGGAACATGGAATAGTTCCGAGGCAAAGGATAATGTTTTTAAAGTGCAGAAATCTATTTATATTAAGATATTATTGATACATTTTTATGAACGATAATGGTATTGTGCTTATGCTTTTAAAAAGAGAGTTCTTGGGGCATTTGGGGGGCTCAGTTGGTTGAGGGTCCGACTTCGGCTCAGGTCATGATCTCACGGTTTGTGGGTTTAAGCCCCGCGTTGGGCTCTGTGCTGTCAGCATGGAGCCTGGTTGGGATTCTCTCTTCTTCTCTCTGTGCCTCTCCTGCACCCTCTCTCTCAAAAATAAACATTAAAAACATTAAAATAAAAATAAGTAAAGAGTCCTTGTCTTTTGTTTGCAGGTAAATGACGCAGTGTCCGATGTCCCCTTCAGAGAGAGTGAGGGGGAAGATTGGACATGGAATGATGAGGGACGATGGCCCTTGATGAGGACCTGGGTTCCTGCTGTTATTTTCTCTTGTTTTTGCATACGTTTAAATTTTTTTGTAATAAAAAGTTAAAAAAATAATTTGATTTCATAGAACAAGAACCAAAACAGAGAACAGGGCAGGGGAGGGGGTGAAAGTCCATACTAGGGAAGTTCGCTCTAGTTATGTGTGTGTTTTTTTTTAATAGTCATTTGCTGATTTTCACCAGACTAATTATAAAACACATGTCTCTGAAAGAGCTCATTTGGGCGAGCGCATTTTTAGATATAATCTACTTTTTAAAAGTTCACTTTCTTCAATTTGTAAAAAAAAAATGTTTATTTACGTTTGAGAGGTAGGGACAGAACACGAATGGGGGAGGAGCAGAGAGAGAGAGAGGGAGACACAGATTCCGAAGCAGGCTCCAGGCTCTGAGCTGTCAGCACAGAGCCTGCCATGGGGCTCGACCTCCCAAACTGTGAACTCATGACCTGAGCCGAAGTTGGATGTTTAACCCACCGAGCCATCCAGGGGTGCTTGGGTGGGTCAGTCGGTTGAGCGCCCAGCTTTGGCTCAGGTCATGATCTTGCGGTGCGTGGGTTCAAGCCTTGAGTCAGGCTCTGTGCTGACAGTTAGCTCAGAGCCGGGAGCCTGTCTTCAGATCCTGTGATTCCTTTTCTCTCTAACCCTCCCCTGCTCACGCTCTGTCTCTATCTCTCTCTCAAAAATAAATAAAAACATTAAAATTTTTTTAACCCACTGAGCCATCCAGGCACCCCTTACCTTCTTATATCTAGAACTAAGGATCCATTTCCCTAGTTTCTTGGGTGACCCTGAGTCAGTCTGAGTCTTCATGTGTGTTTGGGTTTTTTTTTGGTAGGTTTTGTAGAGTTCTCATCTGCAAACGAGAGAATCAGTCTAGACAGTTTCTGAAATTCTTTCCATTTCCAGAATTCTATAATTCTGAATAGTCGGTGAAATGCTATAAGCATCATTACTCTGCTCTTTAATTGTAAGCGCCCATATTCGTGGACAAAGGCAGCCTGAGCGCCTTGAAGCGCCCCGCCTACAGGAGGTAAGACCACTAAATTTAACATCGCCTGTGGGGCGCACACATTTGTAGGTCCTTCTTTAGAACACTAGCTTCCTGTATGCAGGCAAGGCTTTTCACCAAGGCCAGCAGGGTTAGCACACAAAGAACTGGCCATCTTGTCGGTGGCTCCTACTTCCTGAGAGATGGAATTTAACCAGCATATGACTAGAATCAAAGCCCTTACTTCCGGGCAGTGGAACGGCTCATGTATGTTGTCTGTCCATCACCCTTCTCCGGCAGGTAGACGTCAATGGGAATTCCTTAACCATCAGGACATTTTAGTCACTGCAGGTAAATGCTGGGAGTTGATTGACCACTTGTACAAGACCCGATCCAATGAGAGCAAACCTGTTTGAAGGTGCGCTTGAGCAATCGCGTTCTCAGGCGAGTCCGTCAGCGAACAGACGCACCTAGAAGTTGATGTGATTTGACAAGCTGTGTCCTTAAGTGTACTTCATCTGGGCATGTATCAGTTTACGAATCTGCCCAGATGGGGACTCCACGGGCCCGGAAAGACTTGTTAAAGAAAATTTTAATACATTTAAAAAAATGCTTACAGTACTGTTCTGTAGCACTGAAGAAATTTGTCTCCCGATCTTGCTTTCCAAGAATCAGGGTTTCAGGTGTTTAAAAAATTTTTTTTCAACGTTTATTTATTTTGAGAGACAGAGAGAGAGACTGAGCTTGAGTGGAGGAGGGGCAGAGAGAGAGGGAGACACAGAATCCGAAACAGGGTCCAAGCTCCGAGCTGGGGATTTGGATATGTTTATCCTTCAAATCTGTTTGGGGGAGGAGGTCTTACTGTTATCACACTTTACCGTATATTTAGTACTAAAACCAATATGAGTTACGCTACTTACAGAGGAGAACCTTCCCAACCTAGTTTGCTCTCCTGCGTCCTTGCTGTAATACTGATCTGTAACAGGGTCACTGCAAATTAGAGATAAAATAAGACACTTCCCTAAAACCTTTAGAAACCTCCTTTATTGAGTGAATTATTTCAATTCACACAGTATTCTTCAGAGTTGAAGTTTCTTGGCTCTTAGGGATGATTTTAATTGGGTCTTAAATCTGGATTTAAGATTCAAATCCCCTGCCTTTTGGCCAGAAAGAACGGGCCCAAGGGTAAGAGTTAAACTTCGATTAAAGAGAAGGGGTGAAGTAAGTGAATGAACGAACTCTTGGAGATTCCCCATTTTACTCACACCGTTCTTAGGGTTTAGTTGGAAGGAAACGTGTTACATAGCAGGACAGTTTCCAGGTGCCCTTGACTTTCAAAACAGACCAGGAAGGAATGAGTGGACTACAAGACAGAAGAAGAACATAAAAGTGGTTCAAGGTTAGGAAGAAAGAGCCGTGTAGTTGAGTGGGAAGAGGGAAGTCATAGCCAGTGTAAGTAGCAAACTGAGTCAAGAGAAAGAACTCTCCTTTTAGCGCGCGCGCGCGCGCGAGAGAGAGAGAGAGAATGAGGGAGAGAATGAGGAGGTAGCTCTAGGCTAGCGTTGGCCTCAGTTTGCCAATGGCGGATACCAAAGTGGCGGGCAGTTAAGTGAGGGGAAGAGACAAGAAGTCCCTGTGATGTCAGCCATGGAGTGGAGGGTTGGAAATGTAGAAAAGTGAGACATGGCCCATTTGTGCACCTGGATTGTGTATCAGCACGGAAAAGAGTCCCTCTCGCTGCAGCTCAGGCAATGCTAATGATCGTGGGACCCTGTACCACCCAGACATGTCTTTCTGAGATGTGGTTAAAAAGAAATGTTTAAAATGTGTTCTTACAAGGTTACAGCATAAAACTTAGAGGCTAGAGATGAATTGAAGGGAAGTTTAAAAATGTGTAATCATCTTATGGAGAAGCAATCCTTAGGTCTATATATGTATGTACATATATGTGCAGTATTATATACACACAATATAACTCTATGTTACGGTCTGTAGAGAACAAGCATTGAATTTCCCCTCAATTTACATAAAACCACAGGCATGTTACTTAGCACATAGTAGATCTTGATAAACAGTTCTTTCCTTTTTTACTTTCCAGATTTTCTTTCTCAATCTTGACCTCATGGAGCTTCCTTCCTAAATTACTCCCCCCCAGTGGACTTCCCAGTCCATTGCTTAGGCCATATATAGTAGCTCATCTAGGAAGGAAACTTATTTTTCATACTTTTTTTTGGACCCCACTAAAAAAACTTAACAAATAGAGAACGTTTCTATTGGATACACGGTCAATCTCTGTTTTTTATACTTGGAAACCAAGAATAACAATAAATGGATTGGTGAAACTCATTGAAATGATAATGGTGGGCTGTGTTCATCATGGGGAAAATGAGGAACTTCTTAGGATTAAGTTGGACCACACTTGTGAAGACACGAAGTTCTTATTAATAATTAGGGCAGGGGATCACAGAGAGCTACAATGTTGCCAAGCACCTGTTAGCAGGGCCAGTAGGAGAGTCTGGCAGGTCTCACAGAGGGGAGGAGAAACGTAGGCATTCACATTCCAAGAAATGCAGTGAAAATTACGGAGATGCATTATTTTAGCTGCATGTAAAACACAATCTACCTGGAAAAGAATGGGCAAATCACAGTAACGAGAAGGAAGGGTATCACTGCAGTGGCAATAGTTTGAAAGCATACCCCTCAGTGTGGGAGGGTATTTATGAGTTGGCGTTAAACGTATAACCTTCAGAGCACATGAGCCTAAGAATGAACTTGGACTTGTAGGAAGGTAATAAGAGGCAACCTCCACCCCAAACCCCCTCACAGCAGCCTGCTTTTGGCGGATACAGATCTCTACCCATCTCTGTCTGCATCTATATAATCTAGAGTCATGTTCTCATGTGTGTATCAGTAATATAAATTTAATTATTTGCTGCCTATAGTTATAAGATTTAAATTATTTTCTCATGTTAGTGATAACATACATTACTTTCCTATTTCTTTCTGAGAACTGAAATGTCAATGTCCTACACATTTCCCCTTTTAAGCTCTTAAAAGTTTTCTTTGTAAGTGTATTAACTCCAAAATTCATTCAATAATTTGGTTTATCAACTTCTGTAGTAATCAAAGGAATGTAAGTGGAAGCAACAATGTGATAGCATGGCACCCCCCTGCAAAATGGGCCAAGTTTAAAGAAATAATGACATTATATTGGGAATGTAACATTTGCTGTTGGAGGCAGTGGAAATTTATGCAGTTCTTTGGTAAAGCAAGTTGGTACAAGATTTGAAAGTCTTAAAAGTGTTCATAAACCTTGACCTAGCAATTCTGCATCAGAGAATTTATTCTCAGGCAATAGAGAATAAATAAGAATAAATTATATTGTTATTTATTAATAGAGAATAAATAATAGGATAAATATACAAATACACACTTATGCTTGTGAAGCCACAGAAATAATCCAAATACTTAAAAAGAAATTCTGGTATGTTCTTATGGATAGACTACTTGAGGCCAGTAGAAATAATTTTGTGGGAGAAAATTTCCAAATTTAAAAATGAATGACATGCTCTGTGTGAATATAGCAGATTACAATATGCTGTATACTATATGATTATAATTTTATACCAAAAATTTGTATGAAAATGAAAAATATTAACTATTTTTGGTTAGGAGATCACAGTGATTTTTGTTTTTCTTTTTCCAAAATAACAAGGTATAATTTTATTTATTATTATTATTATTTTTAATGTTTTATTTATTTTTGAGAGAGAGAGAGAGAGAGACAGCATAAGCAGGGGAGAGGCAGAGAGAGACACACACACAGAATCCAAAGCAGGCTCCAGGCTCTGAGCTGTCAGCACAGACCCTGAGACAGAGCTTGAACCCATGAACTATGAGATTATGACCTGAGCTGAAGTCGACCCCATAACCAACTGAGCCACACAGGCGCCCCAAAATCTGTTATTGTTTTTATAAATTGTGTTGATTAAATTAACCTTTGGGAATATGATAAACACTTACGATATAAGTGTTAATAGTAAGCAAGCCTTACTATTAGTATAATTATACATATAGTTTCTAATATCATATATAGACACATACATGATGCTTTAATGCTATAGATTATAAAGTGCCTCCCCAGACACGATCTTATTTCGCTCTTAGATGACCATGTGTTAAATGGTATTGTCTCCATTGTCTGGGAGTAAAAAGAAGGCTGGAGAATTTTGCTAATCTGCTCACGGTCTCTGAGCTGTTCAGTCAAGACCCCTGACTCTGTATCTTCAGGGCCATTTCTGTGTTGCTTAGTTGGGTTTGCTCTATAAAGTCATACTGGGGGTACTGGTCTGTGGTATATCATATCATAATGGTATATTCTAGAATATCAGAACTGATCCTCTTTTCAGGCAGGATGTGGAGAAGGATAGTACTTGCCTTTGGTGCTTTGAGAATTTTGTTTTCCTGTTCTTTTTTTTTTTTTTTAATTTTAACCTTTATCCTTTGAACTTGGAGAAGTTTCTGAACATCATAGCCTGTGTCAGCTAAGCTAATGGAAATGAGTAAATACCCAGCTTCCTCTTTTTGGTTAGAGTTTTAAAGGGAAATGTGTGTTGATAGCAGGAGGGCCAGAGTGATAGGATCCCAGAGACAAGTTTAAAGTCAGAGGAAAGGGCCCGTGTCCTCTCTCCAACCACATTTCCCCACGTTGAGATTCTCCTGTCAGAGTTAAGCCACAAGTTTGGGATGCTTTGGAATTACCTGGAATTACCTGGAGGGTTTGTTAAAACCCACATTGTTGTTCCTTCCCAGCTCACCCCATACCCCGCATCAGAATTATAAATTCAAGGAGGCTCGGGGTGGAGCCTGAAAATTTACATTTCTCCTAAGCTCCCAGGTGATATCAGATGAATCAGGTGATGCCGCTGGGCCAGGACCCCAGTGTGCAAACCCATATTGGACCGGTTCCAGGATGATTTCGTTTCTCAGGTGTGGTGTTGTACACTTACGTCCTCCATACTGTGGACGGAGGAAAGGCAACGCACCAAGAATTTTAGAACAGTGTGGTAAAGGCTGTAGTACATATGTGGGTTCGAAGGGGTTTGTAATTAAAGCTGACTTGGGGGAATGAAGACTACTTTCCAGAAGGAATATTTGTGTTGCCTTTGAAGGGAGAGCAGTGGGCTCACCAGGTGGGAAGAATTCCAAGCATGGAGAACAGGATGAGCAGAGAGAATTTAAGGCCCAGAGCCTGAAAATTCACAGCATGCTCAGCAGTGGATACCCACAGGATATGGGGAGGATTGTTTAATATTACCTTTATGTTTGTTGAATATTTTCAGTAAATTTACCCAAGACTGCTGATCTGCTCACACAACGTTACTATCTTCCCCCACTCTATTGAATCTCAGCTTGCTCTTCCTGGAAGGCAGAAGAAAAGTCAGGAGCATAAATGGTCTCGATCTCAAACCTGGAATGATTAATTATTATCTTTAAAATGCATTACATGTTCCTCGTGAAACATGCACATGTCTAAATCCTACCCAAATAAGTAATTGAAAAGTTCAATGAATTCATTCATTTGGCACCATATAATTTTAAAAAGCCTATACTTTCCAAAATTCTCTCTTTTTTATTTTTGTCAAATATTTTTATTTTTATTTTGCTGAATTTTGTCAAATTTAGACAAAAATACTGCATTATTAGAATTATTTTGCAACTTCCAAAGCACTGAGGTTTTTAGAGTGAACACTGCCTCCAGGCAGAATGAATTATTGTTACAAGAACTCTGAAGCAATGTTCAGAAGTAAATATTCTCTCTGACCTCTTTCTGTTGCTTTCTATACACATCATGCCCATGCATTAATTCATGATACTGGTGAAATATGCAGTAACCTATCTCCTACGTGTTCCAAGTTACTTGCCTTATTAAAAAAACTGATTTTAGTCATTTGTTTTGTTTTTGTTTAGTCAACTCGGAGGAAGAGGTGGTGGTTTCTGAGGAACGACACCTGGTAGGTGCTGAGATTTGAGCAACGCTGCTCGGAAAGGGTGAGCATTGCTGCCAAGAACATCCAATGTGAGTAATTCAACACTCGCTTCCTGGCTAATGAGTTTATGCACACATTTTAAAATACGGGCTTCAAGGACTGTATACTTTGTTCTGAGTACTCTCCGAAACTTGCTTGGGAGCTATTTCTTCAGCTCAGTTATAATTTTATCGTTGCAAAATGGTATTTAGGAAAGGCTGGTGTATGCATCTGTGAAAATAATTAGGTAACTTTACCTTGTTAAAAAGAGTGTAGACTCCATGATCTTTAAGGTCCCTTTCAGCTCGAAGATATTGATCATTTTATGACCAATAAGTCATTTTGAATTTAAAGATTTATGTTTTGAAAGGCTAAAACTTCTGACACAAAGAAGGAATGAGCTCCTCAGTGCTAGAGCTAAGCAAACACTCTGTTTCATTCCAGGGAGGACAGAGGGAAGGCGCTGAAGGAAATACTGAGTGTTTGCATGCTTACGTTTTCTTTGTAGCTCAATTATAATGTTGATACTTCTGATGACATTAGAAGTGAACGTTTCAGAGATGGCCTTACACGAGACAACAAAAAATCGAATCTCTCATTCAACGGACTTGGAAAGTAAACAATTTCCCCATATTATGCTCAGTTCATTATATACAGTTGAAGCCCTAAAATGATTTTCTTCCTGAACTCTTTATCAAATGGATTCATTTCTTTTTGTGAAAAAGTTTCAGAAGAATAAGCTTGAGTTATAAGTTATGGAAAAGTTTCCTTTCAAAAGTAGAGTGCCGCACGTATGGTGTCTATTATGACATTGTAATGGATAACTGGAAGGGTGGTCACTCTATTGACATTTGATATGATTTTTTTTTAACAGATTTAATCCCATGGTTGCACTTGCCTCAGTACGCGGAGTTTAAAGAGCTCTGCTGATTTTTACTTAGAAAAGTGCATCGGTGAGCATTTACAAATACAAGATGGAAAAGAAATCTCAGGAATTTCAGACCTGGCCCAAAACTCTCAAAAAATGGAAGAGTTTGTGCTGTCCTAATTGTTTCAGCGGGGCATTATCCCACCTTCTGTTGGCAGTGTTCCAGACTTGAAAATCATCTTAGCCTCTTCTGATATCAACCATCAGGGACGTGAGATATTTATGATGTGACACCGAGATGCAAGTTTTTCAAGGCATATTTCATTGGACATGAGTGATTTTTGCTTATGTGCTGGCTTTTGGCCACAACGGAGCCCTAATCAAACACTAAAGGCTTATCTTCCCCTGTAAATGTGGCACACGGACCGATTTCCTACCACGGAAGCACAGAGAACAGCTTGTGGCTTTTATAATAGACAAAAGGCAGTCATCGATATCATTTAATGATGAACATAGGAAAAGAAGACACAGAGAAGGAGAAGGAGGAAAGGAAGAGGAAGAAAAAGGGGAGTCCATTGAATTTCCTTCCATATTCCCAAGACTGAGCACTATTTTTATGGAAAACCACCTTAAATAACTAAAGTGGCCCTGTCCAGAAGGTATGAATGGGGTCTATTGTGTGCTTATAATTTCTTTTCATCTTAACAGTTGTGGCATTAAACTGCAGATAATGAACAGTAGTTACCAGTAAATTTTTGCCACTGAGTCAAATATTGCACCTAATGCATTGAAAGCATTTATCACCTAATGAATTATGTTTATGAAACACTAAATTTAAAGAACAAGAAGTCATTTTTATATGAAAAGCAAGAGGCATGAGCTGGTTGCTTTTTCCTTGATTCTATCCAAACATACTATCTGAGATGATTTCCAATGGGGTCACTCTCCTAGAGTGCTGTGCAGTCTCCAGAAAATACTGAAAGACCATTCTTTTGATACAATGAAATACACAAATCCATAAAGAAGCATGGGAAGAACTTATTTCTCTAATAATGTAAAACAAAATGGCAATTATCACCAACTGGTGAGAACTTGCTAATTGCCCATGATTTGCTTTAAAAAATCAACCATCTCTTTATGTATTTAAAGAGACTTGTAGAGCAGTGTGGGAGGATATATTGGTACAAAGCTTTCTGGGTAGGTAGTCACCTTAATGAAGTAGTTTTGTTGTCATGGTAATGAATTTGCAAATACAGGCTGTGCTTTAGTTGGGTTATTTGAAATCCCCTAAACCAGACCTGAGTGGGACATAATCCTAGAGACACTTGACAACATGGTTTAAAAACCCAATGATGAAATTTCATTCCCAGAATGTTATTCCTTGTACTTCCTATTTGTCTTATGCATAGTTACTTTCTGATTTTCCTTATTCCTTTGAAGTAAGACAACTGGTAACTCCCACCTTGAAGCATGATGTGCAACAGGATGCCACAAACCATATGTAACGGCCAAGTTTGTGTGAAATATGTGTATATTATTTGAAATTTGAAATCAGTGTTTTAGGTGGTCCTGTTATGATTAAAAAGAGCATTGGTTGCCATGGTCAAGAACAAATAGCCACACATTTTGCAAAGACCCTGGAAAGAAATAATCAGGGTCTTATTTTGAGTGAAAGAGTCAATTGTCCTAGAAAAGCCCAACATTTCTTTTGGGTGATTTCAAAGGCAAACACTTCCACCCCTATAATCCTAAATCATAGAGGTATTATTTGCATTACATATTGTAGACTTACTATAGCTCTGGGGAGGGATCAAGAGAAGGAACATCTTTCTTGGTCTTGGTAACTTACATAACATGTTGCACATAGTAGGTTCTCAATTACTGTTCATTTGCTGTGACTTAATCTACCACATCAGCAAGTTCCTCTTTGGGTTTTACTGTAACTAAGCCAACTGAAGAAACAAAATCAAGAAGAAAGAGAAGAGGCTTAAGAAACTTCAAGGTATGAAGAATAATACCAGAAAACTTCACTAGAAGGTATGTATTAGTGGTTCTCAAACTTTTTGATGTCAAGGCTCCAGGACCCTCTTAAAAATTACTAAGGACCCCAAAAGTGCTTTCACTGAATGTGCTGATCTGTGACATTTACTCTACTAGAAACTAAGAATGGGACATTCAAAATAACCATAATAAATTTGCCATGAGTTAACAAACCTTATGTTTTATGAAAAATAACTATATCTTCCAAAACCAACTAGGTGGAAAGAGTGGTCTTATTTTGCATTTTTACACATCTCTTTAAAGAATCTATCTGGCGGGGCGCCTGAGTGGCTCAGTCGGTTGGGCCTCCGACTTCCGCTCAGGTCATGATCTCACATTCATGGGTTTGAGCCCGGCGTCGGGCTCTGTGCTGACAACTAGTTCAGAGCCTGGAGCCTGCTTCAGATTCTGTGCCTCCCTCTCTCTCTGCCCCTCCCTGCTCATGCTCTGTCTCTCTCTGTCTCAAAAATAAATAAAACATTAAAAAAATTAAAAAAAAGAATCTATCTGGAGTCTCATGTCTGCTTCTGAGTTCAGTCTGTGTGGCCTCACTTACATGAGCAGTGGGAAAAGGGAGGACCTTTGACCTTCCCCCACAAGATCTCAGGAACCTCAGAGCTCACCAGACCACACTTGGAGAACTTCTGGCACACATAACAGCTGAATTACAACTGAGAGCCCTCCATTGAGAAATCATTCAAAATTTGATGTACCTGTCCACAAGATTGCGATGGCTTTCACAGGACAATAGAATTTTATACAATCATATGATTATGATTCTCCTGGAGAACTCCTGGAAGGTTTGTCTTTACCTATAGTTGTGTTCCTAAAACTTGGACTAATTTTGCCAACCACTTAGCCTCTAGCTAAAGAAACAGAGTGATCCATAGAAGGCAGTCCTCTCTGCACTTACTGTTGTGTTAATTATCATCCTGCAATCTTCAGAAATGTTTGTTGGTCTGTCATTTAAGAAAATGACACAGTGGCCCTACAGCTAGGGGTTTCCTGCTCACTAACACTGTCATCTCTGCCCTGATGGAGTAGTCTGGCTCTGTGTCACTCTTCATCTACCTGTGGTGATAGACCGCGATGAGTCGGGTTGATAAAGTAGATGAATCTGGTTACATGTGATCAGGATAGTAAAATCCCAGAGAGAACTATCCAGTTTATAGACAATTTTATGAAGATAACTCTTCAGGCTTTGTCTATTGCCCTGGAATGGAAGCATCAAAAAATGCCAGGAGTGGTTGTGGATGCGAAGTCCCAGGGCTTCCCAGACACTGAACAGATTGCAAATCTTCTAATGATTTGTCGCCATTTACTGACGCAAATTATTCTCTTTTAATTTGCCTGCTTCTCCCTTCCTATGATGCAAAAGGCCCTAGGGAACATCCATATATGCAGTTTTCATAGTATTGGAGATGCTACAAAGAATTTGGAAAATCTAAAAGTGTAAAAGAGAGACTAGAAATGTTAGATTATTACATATATTGCATTTTCTAAACCCAATTTTCTTTATCCAGTGAAATTATGAACTAAGCTTGGTTTTGAGTGGCTGACATAAACAGTGACAATCTGCCTTTTGCGATACAGAGCTTAATCTTAGGTACTCAGTATATATTTGTTGAATGCATTAGCTAATTAGCCATAAAGTGAAATTTCTTTGTTCTGCAGAGCCTGTAATAGTGGATATAAAACTGACCTTTAACTTGTACAGTTCACCAGAAGATGTTTATGTTTAGTCTATCATTTTTTTTTGAGAGAGAATGCATGAACAAGGAAGGAACAGAGAGAATTCCAAGTGTTGCTGATAGTACAGAGCTTGATGGGCTTAAACTCACAAACCATGAGATCATAATCTGAGCTGAAATCAAGAGTTGGATGCTCAACCGACTGAACCACCCAGGCTCCCCAGTCTATCATTTTTAAATCAGAAGATATTTAGATTCTATGGAGAGGTATTTATTTTTCTGAATATTTCATAATGTCAGTTAAATTATTTGGCAGACTTTTACTGAATATCTACTATATCTCTCATGTGCCAGGCACTTCGTTGGAACTAGCAAAATAAAGATGAGTCCAGTCCCCTGTTTCCTAGACTCGAGAGGCTCATGGTCTAATGAGAGAGGCCAGCAATGGGAGAAGTGCTGTAAAAGAGGCAGGCATAAAGCACTCTGGGAAAACAAAGGAGACTATGCTTGTCTTCCCTGGAAAGTCAAGGCAGGCTTTCTAGAGTGGTAACCATGGTAACTGAATCTCAGCTGGGAGGAGCTAGGTAGTATAACTCTATGTATAACCTGATGCAAGGTTCACTCTTGGGTCTCTCTGTCAGAATAAACCACGGGCTTAGAGTGAAGAGATATACTTGGGGCATCAGTCAGAACTCATTTGTAAATGGCAGAAACCTAACACCACCTAACTCATGCAGAAAGAGAACATATTGGCTCATATGGTGGGAAGTCTGGATTCAGGGCAACTTTAAAGGCTTATATACGGTCATTGGTGGGCTCTTTCTTTCTCCTTTTGGCTCTGCTTGTTGCTCTTAGGTTTTTCTACCTCAGGTAGGTTTTCTGCTCATAATAGAGGAGATAACCACCAACAGTCTCCAATTCACGTCTATCTACCTCTTGACCTAAGAGACTTCAGTTCAAACAATCTCACTGATAGACCCCTCCTGTCTTTGGTTGGTTCCTGTGGTGGGGGCTTCGAGTGTTTGCTTAGCAGTTTGGCCAAAGTTAAATTAGGGTGGGGGAACAGTTCCCTGAAGCAATGGTTGGGGTACAGGTGGTGGTGTCTAAACACAGAAAGAGCAATGGTCTATGGCACATGACAAATTCGACTCAATTGCCTTGACTTTGACGAGGATCTTTTTAAACACTGGGATTGATTTTCCCCAAAGTTCGTTTAGATACTTACCCAAATAGTTTTGTACTTTTCCAGATTTTTTGGAGACTTTTGTTTCATTTCAGGAAGGATACCCTTTTCAAGGAAGGTAAGAGTGAGGGCTTTCTTTAAAGACTTGTCCTCATGTCTTAACTCAGACATTTTTACGTGGCTAATGTTTGGTTAAGCAAACGGCAAGAGGAAAAGAAATTCCAGCAGGCAGGATATATGAAAGAGAGAGACAATGTTTCTTCTCACTTTCTCTTCTGCCTTGGTGACAAAGGCAAGGAGTGTTCCTTTGGATGTTTGATGATCAGATGTTGGAACTTCTTTTCCTCTCATCAGTGACTGGCTTGTCTCACACACAGCCCAGAATGTGGGTCATTACCCAAGCATTGGGAATTTTCCGAGAGAGAGAGAGAGAGAGAGAGAGAGAGGGAGAGAGAGAGAGAGAGAGAGAGAGAGAGAGAGAGAGAGAGAGAGAGAGAGAGAGAGAGATCAAGTAGTCTGGGCTGGGCACCCAGGATCCAACTAAAGAGGAAGTCAACAATCACTGGAAATGTGAAGAGCTGGAGATGACTGTGGTTTATAGAATTCTTCTCACACAGGATACTATATTGGTATAGTATCCTGAGGCGAGGACAAGGTTTAGGTGGTAGCTAATCTTCTTTCAAAGGGATGGGTCTGGTTAACTATACACGTTGTATTTGCTGAATGGGTATGTGAGTTTGGAGGCACAAGATTTCACAGTTGCTCATTCTTCTCACCTAAAGAAATACTGAACAAATGTTTACAGGATATTAGTTTGAGATGCCAGGTCATAAACCTTTCCGAAGCACTCACATGGCTTATGCAAACCACATATAGTTCTGGTCCAGGGCTACTTCCGGTTTGGGTGCCATTTGTAAAATTATCAGTATCACAGCTGATTATGGAGCCCTTGTTTCCTGGGCTTTCATTCCTATGGTAAACTCTGAAAAACAAACGGAGCCTACCATTATCTGGCATTTTCCTTAAAAGTTACTGACAATGTTCTTTAACTTGTGACTTTAGAAAACAACAAAAGTAATTACCTGCAAATAATAAAAACAACACCAGGGTTGTAACTGTTAATTTAGGCATATAAACACAACTAATTACGTGTGACTTTGCAAGCATAATCTTGTTTAACTGCTGATGCTTTCTCTCTAGGCTGGCCCCTTTCATGGATGGCTGGTCAGAATCCGTCTTACTACCTCGTCTTTGTCCCTTGTTCCAAGTGTTGTATCTTCTCTAACTCATCATGAATTAAAATAATTATAAGAGGATAAAGATTTGCCACGCTGTTTACAAACAGTCCCCCTTTATTGACATTCCTGTGGTTTCCGATGCGCTCCACAGGTCTGGAGTCGTTTTATTCTACATTGACTTTAATTTTCTTAGGCATGTTTCTTGTTTTGAGTTCTTATGCTGTTTTTAAGGCTGCATTTTGTTTCTGGCGCTCTATGCTAATAGCTGCTTTTAGGTGTTCTGAAACTGCTAAGACAGTGGCTTTTCAAACTTTTTTGACCACAACCCACAGAAATACGTTTTACATTGTGCCCAGTACACACATTCACATATAACTGAAGCCAAAGTTTCTTAGAACGGTATCTAAATTTCTTAGATACATTCTTATTCTATTATTCTATCCTATTCTATTCCATTCTATTCCATACCATTTCTAAGGACACATCTCCTAAAGCCCCAAGTTGAGTGACTGGCTAGGTGATGTCATTTCCTCTTGGTAGGTTGACAATATCTGTGGTCTCTCAGTGATTCAACGGACTGTCTACTCACCAGACTGGAAGGAATTATTTACACATTCCTTGGAAGAAGGTGGCTAATCAGTTAGAGATGCCATTTGGAAGACAGTTTCACAGAAAACTAGGACTCTAGTAGGTTATTCCTCTTCGCTCTTTTCCAAATTGTTTTCCTCAACACTGAACGCATAGGTGACCTTTTATAGTCAAATACCAGTTACTCAATACTGTTCTGAAAACCATTAAAGCAGCTCATTCCTATTCAAATATAGTTGTACCAATGTACCAATTGTTTACAAAAACATTATAATCAACAAAAATTGATTTCAAGTGGTTGGTCAACAAACAGTTCTCAGCCATATTTGCCTCTGGTTAGATTTATAAATGTGATAGCTTCTTGAAAGTTTGTATGCTTTTCTTCAGCTTCTTCATACTTGTCAAAGGTCAATGTTATCAGTTGTTTGAGTTTCATTATGTCCAAGGTGCTTAGAGAAACTCTCCAGACCCCTCTGTGGCAGGGACTGCTAATGCCCACCCAAAGTGCATCCCCTTTCCCTTAGTGAAAGAATTTTGATTTTGTCCAGAGTAGCAAGGAGTCTGGCTAAACACACTCACTTCCTCAGCCTTCCTTGCATCTGGGTTGGTCATGTGACCTAGGGATGGCCAATGAGATTCAAACTGAGGGTTTCTGGGAAGGTTTTTTCTTTCCTGAAACAGGAAGTGTTGTCTCATGCTCCTCCTACCCGGAACACGGAAATTCTGGGATGTTTAGCCATCATCGTGCAACAACAAGGCAACAAACATAAGGATGAGGATCCACAAGCTAGGTGTCATGGAGCAGATGTGCAGCAAGAGCCTGGATCCCTAATGGCAGCCGAGAGCTGTGGCACCAGCTCTGGGTGGTCCACCTGCAGATTTCTGGCTATGTGAGGAAGACATTCAGCTCTAGTTTACTGGCTTCATTTTATCAAGTAGTTTTAGGTTCACAACAATTTCCCATATCCTCCCTGTCCCCACTCATGCACAACCACCATCACTATCAACAGCCCCCACCAGGTGGTACATTTGTTATAGTTGATGAACCTATGTTGACTCATGATTATCACCCAGAGTCCACGGTTTACATTAGGGTCACTCTTGGTGTACATTCTGTGGGCTCCTACAAATTTATAATGGCATGTATCTACCATTACAGTGTCTCACTGTTCCAAACACTCTAACATTTTACACCAGACTTTTCTGTGACCTTTAATTAAGTTAATTGCATAACTGATTCCTTTTCTAATTTTCAGATTTCTGTATTTGTCCTATTCTTTGCTGGAAAAAATGATAAGTATAAATTACTATGATGACCATTTCAAATGTCACCAATTAGAACTAAAGCTATTTTACACAGTAATTACTAGCAAAAGTTGCTGTCTTTCTACGTAACATCTAAGTGAGAGAAGCTACCTTTGCAAACTATCACAACAAAGTTACCATGCTCTGAGAGCTGTTCATCTGCCATTTCTCCATGTGCTTCAAAAGATTAAATAGTGATGGCCACTCAGAGAGTAGGGCTCAGCCAAGTGATTCCCTGATCGAGAAATAACATTTCCAGTTTTCAATGGGTCATTTTAGATGGATTGTCAACCATCAAGTTCAGATAGTTATTAGAATGTCCTGAATCTGAAAAGGTTAAGTGAGAGATTCTATGAGGACTTAACTTGTCTTAAGATTTGGAGATTCTTTCTGATTCTGTTCAGGATGAGGGAAGCCATTTTGATAACAGCTTTCCTTAGAACACGTTAGAGGCTGTTTCTGTTCTGGAGGGAAAAAATGAAATGAAACAATGAATGAGTGCCAGGGTAAGAAACCTTAATCAAACCTTTGTTTCTGCCATTTGCCTTTTGGGACCTCTCAGTCAAGATAGAACTTTTCGGAGAAATGTGTTTTATTTCTTCTACTTCTTAAATGTTTTCTTTTTTTTATGTTTATTTATTTATTTTTGAGAGAGAGAGAGAGAGAGAGAGAGTGCACAAGTAGGGGAGAGGCAGAGAGGGAGGGAGACACAGAATCCAAAGTAGGCTCCAGGTTCTGAGCCGTGAGCATAGAGCTTGACACAGGCCTCCAAGCCATGAACCGTGAGATCATGACCTGAGCTGAAGTTGGTTGTTTAACTGACTGAGCCAGCCAGGCGCCCCTAAGATAAGTAAGGATAAGCCAAGTTAAATAGCCTATAACAGTGATATCCAATAAAATTATAATGTGAGCCATATATGTAATTTAATTTTTCTAATAACCACATTAAAAAGGCAACATAAATAGGTGAAATTAATTTTAATAATATGTTTTATTTAACACACTATAACCAACATATTTTAACATATGGTGTAATCACTATAAAAACTATTGATAGAGGTTTGCATGTTTTTGATATTGAATTCTGTGTATATTTTATAGTTATGGCACATCTCGCCTTGGACTAACCACATTTCAAATAGTCCAACCCATGTGGCTAGTGGCCGCAAGGGTCACCATTATGCTATCAGCCTGGCTATATCTGCTTTCCCCACCTTGCCAGAGTTGTAGAACAGTTATAATAGTTACTCAAAAGAACAGAGCTCCAGGGGCATGAGATATTTCAACACAATATCAAGATACTCTAAAAGTCTACTAGATAGCCCTTTCCCTGCTCTGTCTCCATTCTTTTGTTTTATCTGTATCAGAGAGATCGTAGTGAAAACGGGAGATGCGATGAATCAGATGCCGAAAAAGGCCCAGTGGCCAGAATCAGAAAGGGGACAAGGCATGAAATGTATTTACAAGTAGAAGAGAAAATAAAGGCTGTAAGATGCCTTTAAAGGACTACACAATTGATAAGTGGGTCATATTTTTCCCCCCAAAAAGGAATTCCCACTCATGCTGCAGGAAAGACTGAGCAGTTGGGAGCTCCTGACTTGGGAAGGTAATTGTTGTATCTTAGAAGTTTCTGTTGCTTAATGTATGCCTGTGACAGAAATGCTTATTGGACACGGTAGTTTCTTTCCTCTTCCTGTAACACTATCTTTATTTTCTTTGCGGCATAATTAAGATTGTGTCTATTAGTCTTCCTCAAATTAACGAGATGCTCCTTTTAGCCCCTGATTAGATATGAATCTTTCCTTGGACAATCATTTTGTGTTCAAATGAAAGAGCAAGTCACTCCCTTCACCACTCTGCTTTAAAAATAAATAATTTTTGAGCATATGACAATGGGTATCATATTTACTCTCGTGAGAGTAAATATTTGAAAGTCACATGAGACAGTCAATGTCTGAAAGTCAGATAATGCCCACAACCTATTAAAGTCCACATAATTAAGGCAGAAACAGATTTCATAACATTTTCCTCCAATTTGTGCTGGACCAAATCTTGAAAGAAACTCAAAACACTTTCCACAAAGCACACAGCTGATACTGCAGTGAGCCTGAGAGAAATTCAGAGTATCAACGTGACACACGTCTTTCACAGAAGAAACTTCCATTTTACAGAATCCCTGTTAAGTCCCCATCATTTCTCCATCAGTGAGACGCAGAGATAGTCCCTCCACCAGGGTAGTGTGATAGAATAGAATGAATACAGTACTACTGAAGAAGACCTTGATTTTGACTCCAGCACTGGCCCTTTCTAGCTGTGTGAACTCTAGGCAAGGCCCTTGACCTCCTTCACATATTAAATAATGGGTAGAATAATAATATGCTATCTGCCACAAAGGTGAACCTTTGAAGGCAGATACCACCTTTTAAAAAAATGTTTTTTTATTTTTGAGAGCGAAAGTACAAGCAGTGTAGGGACAGAGAAAGAGGGTGACAGTGTCTGAAGCGGGCTCCGCACCGAGAGCAGCAAACCCAATGCGGGGCTCGAACTCAAGACACTGTGAGATCATGACCTGAACCAAAGGCAGACACTCAACTGACTGAGTCACCCAGATGCCCCAATATCACCTTTCTTTTTGGCATCTCCAGTTCTTCATTTTAGTTCCTTGAGACACAGTGGTTGAGTAGATACTTTCTGAATGAACACACCAAGTGAAATGTTTTGTGTAAAATCATACTTGAATTTTGAACAATGCTGGCTTAAACTTCACGGGCCCACTTATACTTGGATTTTTTGGATATGGTATCGTCCTGCAAATGCATTTTATCTTCCTTGTGATTTCTTTTCAATGATATTTTATTTTTTCTAGCTTACTTTATTGTGAGACTATGGTCTATAATGCATACAACATACAAACTGTGTGTTGGTCAACTGTTTATGTTATCAGCAAGGCTTTGGGTCAACAGTAGGCTATTAGTTAACTGTCGGGGGAGTCAAAGTTATATGCAGATTTTTGACTATGTGTGGGTGGTCAGCGCCCCTAACCCCCACTTTGTTCAAGAGTCACTGTACTCGTAAACTTTGTAATGTTATACTATCGTAAGATATTTTCCTTACTTTGTTTCTCCCTAAGGTTACTCCTATGAAGCAAGTTGAAAACAACAAATGGAAAGTTTTTTGCTCAAAAGAGAGAATGAAACTTCAAGGGAGAAACATAGAAAATAAAATGGTTTCAAACTTGGGGTGATTTTATTACCCAAACCTTTGATAGTGATACTGTGAAGAGAAATCTGGGGTGAGGGATATGGTTTATGGTCTTATTTCATAGACTAGGGAGAAATGGTTTGCTTTTGGGGGTAGGTATGCTTTTATTTAAAACTACATGAAAAGAGGGCACTTGGATGACTCGTTTGGGTCCGACTTTGGCTCAGGTCATAAACTCGCAGTTCATGGTTTCGACCCTCACGTTGGGCTCTGTGCTAACAGCTCAGAGTCTGGGGCCTGCTTTGGAGTCTGTCTCCTCTCTCTGCCCCTCCCCTGCTCATGCTCTGTCCCTCTCTGTCTCTCAAAAATAAACATAAAAATTTTTTTTAAAGATAAAAAAAACTACATGAAAAAGAGGCTTATTGGAATAAATGCCTTTTTTATTAACATTCATATAACAGCCAAATTAGTAACTCAACCTAAGTTGGCAATATGGACTCTTAGAGGTCCTTGGGGGACCCACATTAATGAGCAGATAAGAGTGATTTGTTGTTAACACATTCATTGTTTCCATTCTACACTAGACATCAGTCATTTGGCCCATTTTTCAAAGACCCACTTGAATTATCTGAACCTCTGAACTTCCTGAAAGTCTAGCCACCAAACTCCATTAGGAGAGTCAATGACCGCTTAACTAAAAGTATTTATTTTATTCCTTCCCTCAGTGCAAGTCTCCTCAAACCATGCTAACAGATGTATTTCTTTTCAAGAGGCCATGAACAAGAAAATTTCATGTCATGGTGAGATAATTATTCTAATTGGCTAAAATTACTTCGGTATTTGTTTGTCTTCTTATTAGTACAGAGACTGGACTGGAGCTTCGTTAATAAAATTGTGTTAAAATTCAGACAGGCATCGGGATGTCTTTGTATAGCAAACTCTTCACAGATAATGCAAATAACAGTGTAAATGAGAAGACAAACTTGTTTCAAGTACCTAAAGCATTGTGCCAGTGGCCCCATATCAAGACGCAATGACAGATTCACGACAAATCTCTCCCTTTTATTGATCAACATAGGTTCCCTAAGGACTTGCCATAGAAATCCTCCTAGCTTAGCTTGATTGCCTTGTGAACTTGAAATTAATAAAATAGCACTTCAGAAAAAAGGTCATCCATGGGAGACATCCATAATTAATGACGATTTCCTGACATACTACAGAATTTATCCAAAGTAAGCCTTTATTTTGCTCTTTTAGTGCAATCTGCCAGAGGTAGAGGCCAGAGATAAATAGCCTGTCTTAACGTATCTGTGTATATGGACCTACTCTAGGAAGAAAGGTTGCCAACACACACTTCTCATTGTGGAGGCATAAGAGCAGTAGCTACTAGGTAAGTGGCTATTTTGGCATGCAGGACAGTTTGCTTGGTGCCCAATGTGTGTGAGCACAAATGGGTGACAGTCATCATTTATGGAACTTATTCCAAGGATCAGCATGTTACTAAAAGTTACAGGAGCCACTTAACGAAGACACTATTATTTCCATTTTACTGATCAAGAGAGAAGCTTGAAGAAAAAGTTGCTACTCAGGATCAAAATCTAAAGGTCGGTAGAACTGAAATTTGACTCAAGGCCAACTACTGCACTGCAGTCACCCTGAAATCCACAAGCTCAAATCCACTTCTGTCCCTGAACTCATGCTTTGTGTATGACTTAGATCTAACTCCAATTCTTTTTGTTTTGTTTTGCTTTGTTTTTAATGTTTGTTTATTTTTGAGAGAGAGGGAGAGAGAGAGACAGAGCACAAACAGGGGAGGGGCAGAGAGAGAGGGAGACACAGAATCCAAAGCATGCTCCAGGCTCTGAGCTGTCAGCATAGAGCCCGATGTGGGTCTTGAACCCACGAACCACGAGCTCATTACCTGAGCTGAAGTCGGCCACTTAACCAACTGAGCTACCCAGGTGTCCCTCCAATTCTTGATCTCCTTGTTCTCATTTTGAAATGAACTTGACTTTAACTTGAAAAGGATGTTGCATTTATAATAATATCCAGTAGCCTGAATAGTGTTTGACCTATAGTAGATGCACAAGAAATCTTTGTTAAGTGAGTATTCTGATCCTTTTTGGGGTAGCAGTCAGGCATTTGATGAAAAGAATGTGGATTGAAGACTGTTAGGACCAAGTATCACTATTAAAAGTAAACTTTTCATTATTGTAAATAATCCATTGCATTTCCTGGAGAAGGCCTGCTCAAGCGAGGGGCAAATTGCAAATATCATTAGGAAATTATTCATTGTAAGCAAAGTAATATACTTAAGAAATGAGACGCTGTGTGTTTTCCCATTTGGTGATAGACAAAAATCAGTATTTAGGCTTCTCATTTGGAATTCACTGAAATGAAAACATAATCCCAGTTAATTACTGTTCCCTAAGGTATCTGGCTGCACAATGTTTTATAAAATTAAAACCTGTTAAGCACACATGAAAAAAACACCTTACTTTAGATGCAAAACATTAAAAAAAAAGAAAAGAAAATGAAAAAGAAAAAAGGAAACAACCCAAACCTGGTTACTGCTGTTAATTCTTGTTGTGTGTGTCTGAATAATTGGGGACGACAGAGCTTAGGAGAGTTTTGGGCTATTAGAAAATTTCTCAGGCCTGATTTCCACCTAAAGGACTAACTTGAACAAGAATATCCAAAGAACCACTTCTGAGGGTGAGTTTGTCATTTGGACCTGTCAGCTTGCTGGTCTTCAAGCTGATTTTAAAATTAGGTAAGAGATACCCCACAGAGGCACAGTCAAATTTCACCAGGAGCAGATGGAAGCTTCTAGAGCTTCTTATTTGATGGTTATTTCTCTGAGGAATGGACATGTGAGTTTTGGATTCTTTAGTAAGAGTTGGGTTAACGATCCTAACAGGAATGGCCTTAGAATCCTTATGAAGCCAAACATAGCATTCAGCTTTTCCAGACACGATGTCTGCACACTAGTCTCTCTTATTTGCGTTCATTCTATCTCAAGATGGATTCCTTAAGAAAGGAACAGGGATTTGGGATGGGGTGTCTGATCCAGGTCTTGTCTCCATACTTCAGAAGCTGGCCAGTTTGATTAATTTAGCCACATCCTCCAGTTCAGTGGAAGAAATGTCAATGGAGCTGAACAGGACTGGATTCATTCCACACCTGTGTTGGATATGGGTGACATTTTGAAGCAACCACTTTGGGTTTGGTCTAGCTTATGTTTGTCCTAAGAGATGGCAGAGTTGTTGAGTCCAAAAGCCTAGATTTGCACTCCAGTTGTGCCTATCAGTAAGTAGCTTTGGGATTTCAGATGAGTCAGTCGCTTCATCTCTCTGAGCTAGCTTCCCCATTTATAGAGCACTTGGAATTGCCTGGGGTGTAGGAAAACTTCTCACTGCCAATATGAGATGGCTCTGGATGGCTGAGATCCTGCGACAAACCTGGAAACTTGATGGGATACAGGTGGTTTGTGAAATGCAGTGATTCACCAATAAAAAATGAAGAGAGTGAAGCGACAATTTATCTCAATTACCTCCTCGGGGGGTATTTCTGCTAGTCTAGTTTCACTTGTAGAACTGCGATATGAGAAGGAACCATTTGTTGATTGAAGGAAATAGAGCTTTGGGCATATGTTTCCACCCAGAATTCTTGATGATTAGGAATTTTACTTAAGTTAGTGTTATACATGTGTGAATTTGATAAGACTAAAACACCACATACTCACCACCTCCGCCGTCAGCAGTAAAACATTCTGTCATCATGAAATGGAAGCAAGACTACAGCTTTGTGCTCCTTCTGGTGCATGAAGACTCACACTAAATATTCCTCTTTCCATGCAATGTAGAGGAAAGACCCGAGGCTTTGGCGCCAGAACAGAACTTAGCTTTGATTCCTGTCTCCACCTGCTGCTAACTTTTCTTGTCGAACATAGGCATATGGATGTCTAAGCGGTTCAGTATGAGGATTAAATTAAATAATGTATATAAACTACCTGTTAAATGGAAGAGAGTAAACACATTTCAGTTCTTGTCTTCATCTCCTCTCCAAGAATTTTCTAGTCTTTGCCAGTTTTCAACAGAGATCCTCTATCCCAGTTGAGCCAATCTCTTTCCTCACCTCTGGATACCACAGAATACACATCCCTTCCCACCCCCAATTGCTTTTTCACACTCTTCTCTGTGAATCTCATAGGGCATATTTGATTGCAAGTCCTGTTTTTTGGGACACCCTCTGTGGTTTGCCTCCCTGGGGAGCCCTTTGGCCCAACGTTTGTAGCTATTACCATATTAATTGGCATTTGATTATGTATCACTTTACCACGCTTTCAAATTAGTCTTTATCTATGGGTGTTCTGTATTCCTGACTACTTTGCAGGAAAATGCTCTGTGCTGTTGCAGTTAGACTGAATAGAGGATGTCAAATTAGGTCAGGACACCTTCATGGAGAGGAATATACATGTTGGGGTGCATTGAAGACCCTGCGAGGATCCTGAGGGAACTTGAAATGATTTGCATACATGACTTGGTTGAAGAGCTTGGGCCACCTATCCTAGAAAAGACAAAGGCTGATGGAAGTGTAGGATCGACTGTCTGCCTGCAAACATTTGAAGCGTTACCACGTGGAAGAAGTATTGAAAATTTTCCAAATGAAGGCCAGTGATATCAAGCTAAAAGAAAGAACTTCCTAGCAGGTGCAGTGATCCAAAGATGAGTTTTCTGGCTTTGCCAATATTCACACATGGGCTGGAAAGTCATTGGTTTGGAATACCATACAAAACATTATAAAACACTGAAGCATCAGATCGCTGAGGGGACTGGAGGAACGTGATCGGGAATGCTCAGGTCCTTCCTAACTCTGCTTTTGTTTTTCATTCCGGACATAAAGTGCTTCTCAGCCATGTTGTATTTGTGTAGAGGGTGGATGAATGTCCCTCACGCAGCGAGCGCTTGGCACATGTCCTCCATCTGACATGTCCTAGGAGCCTCTGATAATTGAAAATATTTTAAATGAATACAAATCCCTTTCAGATAGATGTAAAAAGCCACACTCAACTGCTTTGTAAACTGCCTTGATGAATACCTCTGGGTCTACTCAAGTGATACTATATGCATTCCTGAGCACATATTGGGGAAAAAAATACACCAAAGCCCAACCTCAACTTTCTCGGCAAAGTAACACCAGGAAATAGGTTAAATAGAAATAAGGGAGGCATAAGAAGAAATGGGTTGTATTTGAATCCTTGTTTCTCCTTCAAAGCTGTGTGACCCTCCGGAAGTTACTTACTCACATGCATTGGAGTTTCTGCACTTGCAAATACTGAGATTATAAGAACAGCAGTCCTGAAAGGTCATTGAGGGCACAGACCAATCAGAAATGACATCTGGCCAATGGTACTGGATGCCAGCCAGGATGTTGTACGGGGGCAGCCCAGCTGAATGTCGGCTCTGGTCGTGGGGATTAAGCACAAGTTAAAATCCTCATACAGTGTCCAGCACATACAAGATCCTGAATAAATGTGAATTTCCTCCCACCACTGAGAAGCTGAAACGGCTGTGTGGTGTGGTAGGAATTATCTACAACTTCCCGTGGGATTCAGAATCAGTTTGAATAGCTATGAAAATATTATTCCTGCTCCTATTAGTTTAGGTTCAATTGGTCTTAAATTGTTATTCTGCAAACATATTTCTTTTCCTACAGTACTCCTTTGGCTTTGGGTGCGTAGAACAACAAAGGAATGCACGAGTCAGGCCCTCCTTCTGATGAAAACAGGCAAATGTTTCCCTTCATATTCCTGATTTTCCAGGTGACTCTGTTGAGTTAAGGGAAGGTGAAATAGTTCCGTGTGGAGGTGAAAATGTCACTGACTCCGTGGAGAAAAACACTGAGAGAGCATTACCTTCTTACTACTATTTTCTGGACCCGATTTTTATGTTAAATGGTGCTGTTGGGCATGGCCTCTTTGACTCTTATTGGATTGATTGGTGAGGGTGACTTACCTACTTCCACACCACACACCTGATGGGAATCAATGCCTGTACTCGTTTGGGGGGATGAATATTCCCAGCGTTCTATCACATTTTCTTTGATTATCTAAGTAGCTTTGTTTCCTCAGAGAAAGTAATGGTCTTTAATTCTATGATGACCCAGGTTATGATTTCTTTAGGAATCAAACCCAGGCTCTGCTTCCAGGGAGGAAGTCCCTAGGGCCAGGCATTTCACCATGCCATGGTCAGGAACTTCGCTTTTTTCCCCTGGAAAAGAATGAATAGTTCCTGCTCTTTCTCAGCCCCAGGGAAATCCAAGCATTCCCTGCAAGTTGTACCTCCTCAATGAAAACACAAAACAAGTTCTAATCTATGTAATGTGTAAACACAAGACATTAAGATCTTTTCTCAAGAAATGCAAGAGTATTTAAGTCAGAGGAAGGAATCCCACAAAAGCCAGAAAGTCCACAAATTTAATAAGGTCTATTCCCAACTTGTTTTCTTGTGGCTTGGCAAAAATATGACCCAGGTAGTAAAATGAAGACAATCGTCATTATTCTCTACAAGCTGGCCTACATTTGGCTTCTCCCAATGACCGTAGAGAGAAATTATTTCTGATGCTCTTTTAATCTTTAGCGATAAGACACTTCAGAGAGGCCTGGGAGTCTGGGCTGGGGAACTCTTTTCTGTTACTGTAATTCTGGAGGATTGATTGTATCCTTAAGGATGCGTGAAGGCCATCTTTTCAATGTTTGCAAAAACCCTGACGGAAACATAAAACCAGTTACCTTTCTCTCATGACCCTAAAATTCATGTGATTGGCTAATTCTAAATTTTATAAGTCCCCCCATTCCTTGTGCGTGTGTGAAATCAGGGATCCTGGCACAGAAAGTTACCTGTGCTCCGAAGTTGTTGGAGGAGAATTTGCCCATAGGAAAAGCGGTTGGTGCTGACACTTTCACTGAAGCCCTGCCGCCCCCATACACACACACACACACACACACACACACACACACACACACACACCCTCCTTTCTTCCAACCCTCCATACACTGCATGGAGAGGACCTTAATAAATCAATGCTTTAGGGCCAAATTCCTCAAAGGCCTTCGTAAGAGCTTTGACCCTGCTTGTTGCGGTAGTGCGTGAATGGCCTGGATAGAATCAATAGTATCTGGTCCACAAATCATGCCATCTCACAAGTGTTTCGTGGCTTAAGCCAGAGGAATTGGTTTTTTATCATCCTCACTAATTGCCATGCACGTAGATAGCTGCGGGACTGGAAACGCGTTAGCACACTCTCCGGCTGCAGGTCCATAAAGGGATTTCTGTAAGAAGAGTTAGGATATAATAAAAGAGCACAGGTTAACGTGTGGTAGGCAGTGCTGGGCCAAGGACACAACCCTTCTCAGGCTTCTTAGGTCATGCGGTGGGGAGGGAAGAAAGCCCCATGGACCCTCGCTCGGTGTTCAAGATGCCCTTACCCAGCCTGCATCGTGGACCCCAAGGCATCCGGGGTCCCAAACACAGGCAGAGAGCTGCTTGGGCCTTTCGGGGCCAGGCATTGGGTTGTTTATGGCCCTGAGTTCCTGGATTGGAGCAGCTGATGACCCACGGAGAGCAGAGAGCAAGTGTAGACAGAGCCAGGGGTCCCGGAGCCCGGGCAGAGGTCTGAGGCAGAGTCCTGTCCTGAGCAGTGACTGAAATCCCTGGGGAACTAGTGAGGGCACGTGTGGCCCAGGGTCCGTTTTGTTTACACTCAGCAGCTACCTCAAAGACAATTCCTGACCTTTCAGGGTTCGCCCCAAGCCGGTTCACTTGGGGTCCCCACTTTTTTTTGTTTTCTGTTCCGACTCTCCTGCAAAGGCACCTGCAGGCTCTCGTGGGTCCTTGCTGGTGCGGATGAATCACGTGGGCTGAAACGAGGTGTCTACTCCCTTCAAAGAGTTTTGTCTGATGAAATGTGAAGACAAAGTGTTTACCGTATGCTCTTTTCCATCACCTTGAGTTCCTTGCAAGATCATCTACCTATTAATATGATGTATCTGTTTATCGTTTATCCATCAGGCGGTCTATCCGCTTCCAAAGGCCCTATCAGATAGGACCTGAGTACTCTGAACTCGTGCCCACAGGCGTGCTGGAGCTTGACCTGGGCTGAGAGACTCCCTTCTTGATCTAGTTTTATTGAGAGCAATTAACATAGAGGGAACAGGTTTATAGGTAGCTCTCAAAGTTTCAAACGTCTCCTATGCATCATAATCAAGCTCTTAAAAAAAAACCAACCAACCATCTCTGGAGGAAACTGTTAAATCTTCCCTCTCCTTTTCTCAGGCTGCCCCTATGTGAAGTTGGCGGAGACACTTTCTCCAGGAAAATGAAACCTTTCATCTAACGATGTATGTACCACTGTCCCATTGAACCCTGCACCTCCCCCCCACTGCGGCCCCCCAAACCGCGGGTGTGTGCCAAGGGCACGGGTGGTGTGATTTTAAGCCACAGCAGCGTTTTCCTGAAGCCAGGCCAATTGTACACATTGTGTTTCTCCTGTCTGCTGGAGTTTCTGAGCTGCAGAAAGGGGACCGGGTGTGGAAGCCAGTCTGGGACAGAACAAACAGAGCGGCAGGGCCAACTTTCCCAAGCGGGGCAGAGTTCATTTGTTGTTAAGAGCAAGGAAATGAATTTCACCTATTTCCACCCAGGCTAACTTCTCCGGAAGAACACTCATCACCAAAGGAGGGCGTAGCCCATCAAGAATGGTGCATTTGAACTTGAATGAGGCACTGGGAAGAGGTAACCCCAGAGTTTTTGGAGGCTGGTCTGCAGGTTCAAATGCAATCAGACGGGGCTCAGAACAAGGTTGCTGACTTGCTTTGCTTGGTTTTGGAAGGCAGGACCCAGCATTCTCTTCCCAGGTCGGGTTCGGGGTCACCCAGACACATGCTCCCCTCTTCTGCTTTCCTGCCTCTTTTCCCCTGTCCACCCCACCTTTTGTGATACCCCCACACCCCCAGGACACATATGCTCCTGGAACTCGTCATCAAGACCTTGTCCTTGCTTTGAATCCCCTTAGCAGTGACATGTACCCATGCAGTCATTTCCCCATTCTTGTGTTCACTCAACTACATCTTACTTATGGCCTTCAGAATAGTCTTAAGTTTATTCACACAAACTTTGGGCTTGGGTCCCTACCACCTGGTGACTAGTTGGCAACAGGGACCACATGTCCTTGGTCTTCGTGGTCTGGATCAGTCTTTCTTTCCAGCAGGGACGAATAATCCTATCTAAAGGCTAATGGCCTCCTTTCGTATCTCTTGTCCTCTTGAAATTCTGAATGCCCACGAACCAGTATTAAAAAAGGATGAGCCCAGGGTTTGTTGGAGATGAGAAATATTCTTTGCTATAGTCGAGGAATCTATTTTGTTGTGGAAAAGCAAGAGATCAAAGCCATGACATTTCCCTTTCCTGACATCTCTGATAGCCGAGAATTAGAAGTGAGGGGTTGGTATCCGTTGATTTTTACTTCCTTCTGCTTCAGATTTTCAGATTTTAAACAAGTCTGTAAAGTCAGTTTTTAAATATTTTTCCCTCAAAATGAAGTATTTTGGGTTATTCTTCAAAGACCTAGACAGAAAGTCATAAAGTGTTTAAAGCCTTCAGCATGAACTTGGCATCAAACCTTGCTACCTTATTATAACACTTCACCAATATATCCTAGTGTGACATTAATTGAATTATAAAAACTGAGGGAAGTTGAGGCAAGAATGGGAGATGCTGTTTTATGACGCAGTGAATCACCAGTTAGGCCTGGTCACCTTGGTTAAACATCTACCATTGAATAAAATTATCACTTTAGTTCAGGAAATTGCTACTGTACCTCACGTAGAGGAGAGAACAAGACAGCACAGGCTGGCAGTAATTTTTGACATAGATGTTAATTTTATTATGCGCTTTATATATTTTCAATAAAATATATAAGTAATTAAACATTGAACGGTGGTGCTTTTTTGGATTTATAATAATTAGCACATACACTGCACTTTATATTTTCAAAGCTTTACACATCGTTAATTAACTACTTCATGCTGCATGAGTGAGGCAGTATGATTATACCCATTTTACAGATGAACAAGCTGAACTACGGAGTGCTTAAATAAATTGCCTAAGGGCTCCCAGCAAATCAGGGCAGAAAATGGGTTGAACTGCAGAGCCTGTGACACCGGTCTTGGTCTTGTCTCTCCTGTGGCCATGAACAGCATTTGGTACCTTTACTCAGGAGTCATAGACAGATGTCATAATGAAGTCCTATCTTCTTTTTTCCATCTTGGGGGGAGTTTAAGTAATACTTTGTTTTAATACAAGAACCTCAACATTCTTACCAAAGTATATTGGGTAGCCACATGCCTTGGAGGAAGGTAACGTATGTATTACTTCCTATCTTTCGTAGGTAGGCAAATGCAAACACAGAGAGGCAGCTCAAGATGTCAGTGAATCAATGGCATCCTAAACAGATACCAGAGTCACACCCTGAAGCCCTCAGTCCTCTGAGCCCATCCTCTGTCTACCAAGAGGGGACACTTCATTCTTGAGTGCTTCCTTGACTTTTGAGAGGATGTGCATTTAAATTTCAACATCCTCCGGATTGCCATCACGAAGGTTTTCAAAACAGGAAGATAATCATGAATCCTACCTGTCATTCTTCCTTTGTCAAGAAGAATTAAGAAATATTAATTTCTCTTGATGATAAATACTCCTTGCCCATACCTGCCAAAGTAGGAGCTACTGCATGTGACGGTATTCTCTTTTTATTATTTTTTAAAAAAAATTAATGTTTATTTTTGAGAGAGAGAGAGAGAGAGAGATTGACAGAGCACAAGTGGGGGAGGGACAGAGAGAGAGAGACAGGGAGACACAGAATCTAAAGCAAAGTCCAGATTCTGAGCTGTTTGCACAGAGCCGACTCGGGGCTGGAACCCATGAACTGTGAGATCATGAACTGAGCTGAAGTCAGCTGCTTAACTGACTGAGCCACCAAGGCCTCCCCTTTATTATTTTTTAAGTAGACTCCACACTGGGCATAGAGCTCAGTGTGGGACTTGAACTCATGACCCTGGGATCAAGACCTGAGCTGAGGTCAAGACTGGGATGCTTAACCAACTAAGCCACCCAACGCCTCTGTTCTAGTCTCTTTTTAAACACAACAAATCCAGAAACTATTTGCTCCTCCCCTTTGCTTTGAGAGTTCAACTAAGACCAAGAATTCTATTTCAGAGAAATCACATTTTTCTATGCTTATTCATTATGTAGGGGACCCAGCGGCAGAATAAATGATAGACAAGGAACTATTCCATAGGCCACCTGTGAATTTACACTGCTTGGAGGAAATAGATTTAGTCACAGGCAGAATTCTTGAGGGAATCAAGTTTTCAGCATGGACATTTCAACCTCGCCTGGTGCAGTCAGTCTTACTTTCCCTTGGAAGATGGAACCACCACAGTCTTTGAGGAATCAGGGGCCACAGCTCAAGGCTGACGTTTCACTGACAGAAGGATTTCATTCTAAAACTTGAAAATAGAAAAGGCAGTCCCTTACACTTTGCTCTCTCATGCAGAAAGTAGTCTTTGATCATGTTTAGGAAGCCTGATAACTTGTCAAGTGAAATCAACAACAGCAATGGGAACAGAGTAAGGTGTGCAGGTTGTGTAGTAACCACGGGAATGAACCGTGGAAGGTGAGATGTTGGTACTTTGGGATAACGAGGCAGCCATGATGGAAAGAAGAGTGTAATACAAACGGTTACATCACGAAGCCAGGGAGACGGATTCTGGTCCCTTCTCTCTGCCTTAAGGCTACCGGCACAAAGTAATCTGCCCCCCACCCCCTAGCAGAATTCAGAGCATGAATGACCTGAAGAACACAAGGTGGGCATACAGTGGTGTGGGCCGTGGGGACACACAAGTTGCTGAAGGAGGAGCTGCAAGAAGCATCCGAGCTCAACTTGGCCTTGTGGGAGACAAGTCATTTCTTCATCTTTCTTTCTGCGTCTCAGGAAAGCACGGGGGCTTGTATGTATTTAGCAAAAGGATGATTCCATCCTTTCTTGGACAAAGAACAAAACTTTGTGAGGGACACGCATAGGGAAATGAAGGGGGAAGACCGTCCGAGATGCTGCATTCTCTCTGGTCATCCATATGAGGACACACTGTTGAAGTTTCACTTTTTCATGTAGAAATATCACACTTGCTCTTTAAAAATTTTTTAATGTTTTATTTTATATTGGAGAGAGAGAGAAAAAAAAGAGTGGGGGATGGACAGAGATGGAGAGAGAATCTGAAGCAGACTCTAGGCTCCTAGCTGTCAGCACAGAGCCCGACACGGGGCTCGAACTCAGGAGCAGTGAGATCATAACCAGAGCCAAGTTGGATGCTCAACCAACTGAGCCACCCAGGCACCCCACGTACTTGCTATTCCTCGAAAGCTACTCTATCAGTGTTCATTTACTTTGTAAGCATAACCCAAAGCCCAGAAGAACAAAGCAACAAATAAAACCAAGAGTAAATGACACTTAGAGGCTTAGTTCTTTCTCTGTATATGCTCACTTAATCCTTACATGATCTCTGTGATGCATCCACCACCATAACCTCATTTTTCCGGGGAGAAACTGAGGCTTAGAAAGGTTGTCCAACATCACACACCTACTATGTGAAAGAGCCTGCCTTGCATCCCCAGTTCATTTGGTTCTGGTACTTTTATTACCCTGCTTACAAAAGTTTGAGGAGGTGGATGAAATCAGACAACCCACAGTAACGCTTACCATAGTGTCTGGCAGTTAGGAAGTGCTCAGTCACTGCCAGTGGTTCCTGGTAGTAGTTGTTGACTACTCTGCTAGAATAGCTAGTGTCCGTTGAGTTGGTTGCATTGATTAAAGCCAGTTATATCATAAACGCAGGTGATCCCAACTTTTCTACTTTTAGGATGAGCCACCCCAAGCATCAGCTATCCATGCTACGGGGACTTACTCTAACGATTTCTGTCATACAGAGAAGTTGTGACTTTCATACACCCCCATGCTCATTGAATCACCTCCATGCCCACTGTTCATCTTGAATCCACAACACGGGAAGGAATTTGGAGGTCCTGTTTCATGCCGACATCTCCAACTTCCTCACCGGGGTTCCCTTTGGCCTTTCGTTGAGGGCTTAGTTGGGTTAGGTGACTCAAGCCATAGTTGTCACGAATATGCCTGTGTTTTTCCGGCCTGAAGGCAGACTGTACCAAATGACATACGTGATGTAATTCTAACTTACTCATTTTGGAAATGCATATGCAAACAAACACAGATTTTAGGCCTCATTTGGGAGACAAGAACATGGAGATCCATGTTCTCTTTGATTTTATCAGTAATTTATCAGATTGAGAAAATTAGTGAGACTTATTTAGCAATGGAAGAGGAAAGGTAGGGCTGGTAGTTCTTTAGGCTGAATAAATCATTTCACATCTTTCTGCTTAATTTTTCGTATCTGTAAAGCGAGACTCCCGTAGGACATGATTCGTAGGACTTGGTTTTGAGGAGTTTGTAGGTACAAGACGGTGGGATTAAGCCATCTCTGTTCTGTCCTAGGATCACGTGAAAGGTGGCCTGTTAAACTTTGGGCTAGTCTTGGTTGAAGTCCTTAAGCAAGCTGGTAGTGATGGTTCTCTTTGCTTTCTAGTTTGTAGGGTCTTAAGGTGGTGGGTGGGATTAGAAGGGGAAACCCAGATATGCCCATTTAACTAGCATTGTGTGGCCACCGTTTATCTGTCAATAGCCATGCTCTCCAGCTCACAGTAGAGAAAGGACAGGAAAGAAAGAATAACTGAAAGTCATAACTGAGGGTCTGTTGCTCTCGTAGATTCTCATTATTTCAAAAAATGCGCACTCTTAGACCAGCCAGTACACTTGCACCAAGCCTGCTTCTGGAATAATCTTTGTGGATTGTCCTTTACCTATAGAGACGTGTTTCAAATGCGGCTGTGAGAATTTTCTTTTTATTAGTGTCCGAAATCGAGGGAGCTTTGAGGGCTATGTTATCCGTGCAAGAGAGGAGAGAGATTTGCTTCGAGGAGGTGGCTCTTTTTCAACGACAGAGATGCATTTATTTATTGAAAACCTTTATAAGTGCAAGGTTATGGCCGTTCTATTGTAACATCGGTTCTATTTCTTGATACATAATGACGCAGGTTTAAAGTCCTTGCCTGGGTCCAAATTTCAGGTCCCAAACGGCCATTTGGAAACTGGCTGGCCATTAATTACACAGAGTCCTAGCTCTTGAGGTAGAAATTGGGAGGAAAACAACTAAAAAGGGCAAGAGTGCTGAGAAAAAACCCAGGGTAGTGCCCGTGGGCTCTCCCCAGCATAGGGCGGCTGATCTGCCTCTTCGTGGGATCAAGTCTCGATTTGTGGTGGGATTTTGAACAAAAACGTCATCCGGCTTATGGGGTTGTTTTGTTGGGGAGCGCAGGTCATTTCTGTCTGTCATGCGGGCCATTTAATTAGTGGTGGGCAAGGATGGTCTCACAGACACGATATATAAAGAAAACTTTCTTGAGACTCTTACCCATTTAAGTTAGAGTATCTGGAATTGGGCTTCAGGGAAAACAATCCGTCTTAGAAAGCCTAATCAGGGTTGGAGAAAGTGATTTGAGTGTTGGGAGAAGAGGCAAATAGCCAGTGACCCAGAATGACTTTAGAGATCTGGGCCCCAAGCTTCTGGCTGAGCGTCTGGACTCTGACAATTTGGAACCAGGCATCACAACACTTTGCACGGGAGAGCTTCTTTCTGTTTTTTGCTGCCTCCCAAGGCCCGGGAGCAGCTGAGGTGCTGCCTCTCTGCCGCCTTGGTTGGAGGCTACCATAAAAAAAGCGAAAACTGAATTGTACTCGTTGAAGGGATTGTGCTGTGTCAGCATAAGCATTCAGAGTAGGTTTTGGCAAAGGGTCCTGTGAACTATTAATTAATATCATGCATTCGCTGTCAGCGGGTCATCAGGGCCGCTCAATTTCACCATTGCGCTGTAAAGTGAAACCATGGATTTAAAATTATGTTCGTAATGAAGATCATTACTATGTGTCTCTCCTTCGGGGACACAGAGCCCTCTAGGTTACACTGATGTCTAAGGCTGTCTCTGGAAGTTGGAAGGAATCTAAGTCCCTCGGTGGGGGAATCCTGGGTTTTGCTCTCTTCTTCAGCTGTCGGCTTGCTGGGCACTGAATTATAGCTCTCCAAGGCTCACGTCTTTTAGTTTCTGGCACTAAACTCATGGTCTCCTGCCTTTGAGGGCTGTCTTAAGGTTTGCTTGGATCATCTGTGTCAAGTGCACTGGAAATCAGCAATTTTTTCTCATAAAGTCCTTATGAATGGCTCGCAGTCATCCGCTGATGGAGAAGGTAAGAAGCCTTCACATTTTTTTCTCCATAGGGAATTTCAAAGCCAAAACACCCCAGTTACTTTAAATCCATATCCACATCCTAAGTTCTTTCAGAGACCCTTTGAACCGCCCTGCACAGAAACTGGAGGCAATTTTAGATTGGGGGAGGAGAAGGGTCCCCCCTCATTAAATCTTTAGCACTGAACTCTCCATTGTTTCCTCTCCCGCTCCCGTTTATGGGGCTGACATCACCCAGAGATGAGAGAGAAACTTTCATGGTGCGGTTTCAAAAGCCAAACAACCCTCAGTTAGTCACTACGTTCATAACAACACACGAACTGTTAAAGACGCACCGAGCTCGCTGGGACTGGAATTACAGCAGAGCAACTCGTGGCTGTGCCCAGGGGGGAAGGCTGAGCAAACAACCCCTTCCAGCCGGATCAGAAATGGGCAGGAGCACCTGTGACAGCTGAAAAGGGCTCGTGGAAACCCAGACCCAAGGGCGGCCCCTCGGACGGGATGGCGAATATCTTTGTACCGGCTAACAAGCGCCTTGTCTGCGCTCCTGTTTGTCAGGGGACGTCTTACCCTTGGCTTTGGAGTAGCCACAGTTTCTATTCCTTCCTCCCTCGTTTGCCTCTGTGCTAATGAGAGTTCTGCCTGGTGTCGGGCTGGAGGCTCAGCCACAAAATATTCAACCTACTTTCAACCCGGTATCCTTTCTCTCTCCCCGGCCCCAGAGCACAGATTCCTCTCCCCGCCCCGCCCCCGTGGCACACTTGCAGGGGTCATCGGTGTCCTTAGTTGGTTCTGCACATGTAAAAGAAATACAGGCGATAAAAGGTTGAAGGCAATCTGATTTTTACCATTAAAATTTCAAAATGTCATTCTATTTAGACTCTGTCACTTTTCTGAAGCTGCTGCTCCAAAAACCTGAGATCGATTTGATGTTTTTGCAGCTGGATGGCTTTAATACAGGCTCGAGGTCACTTATTGGCATTTCTGACCAAACGTTTTGTTTTTATAGGTGCGTAAATGTGTGATCGAAGGTATTTCGGCATTTACCAAAGATCTGAGTTTGTAGCTTCAGTTAAAGAGACTGCTGCATCCCCCCCCCCCCTTTGCTTTCTTGAAAGAGAAGAAACGGTTTATGTGACAGGTGCTCTGGATTGTGGGGCTAAGTCTTAGACTAAATTTATTTTGCTTGAGATTGTTTGTGCTAAAATGTTAAAATCCCATGTTTATGACAGGAGTTTTCCTTCCTCTTTTCCCTCCACTCTGGCCATGGTTTGTCCACCGTTTACGTGGATGTTACTATTTCATGTCCATTTCCCCTGAAACACCGTTTTTACATCCTGTCAGATTTCTCTGACCAAGCATTAGCCATGATTCCAAACCCTGCCTGACACATTTGAATAATGCCAGGAACATTTCTGAGATCCCTCTGTGAGGGCCCAGGAACCTATACTTTATTTTATTATTTTTTTTTAAGATTTATTTATTTTGAGAGAGACAGACAGCATGAGTGGGGGAGGGGCAGCGAGCGAGGAAAGAGATCCCAAGCAGGCTCCGAGCTGTCAGTGCACAGCCTCCTGTGGGGTTTGAACCCACAAAGCTGTGAAATCATGATCTAACCTGAAACCTAGTCAGATGCATAACTGACTGAACCACTCAGGTGACCCTAGGAACCTGCATTAAAAGAAATTTTTTTTGTTATTATTTAATGTTTTATTTAGTTTTGAGAGACAGAGAGACAGAGTGTGAATGGAGGAGGGGCAGAGAGAGAGGGAGACACAGATTCCGAAGCAGGGTCCAGGCTCTGAGCTGTCAGCACAGAGCCCGGCTCAGGGCTTAAGCCCATGAGCCTCGAGATGATGACCTGAGCCAAAGTCTGACATTTAACCAACTGAGCCGCCCAGGTGCCCCTAGGAAGGTGTACTTTAAAGTCTCATGAGATGATCCTAGTTCTCGGCCAGATCAATGTGGAGAGTCGGTGTGTATGGAGGAAGGTGGATGGGGACAGGCTGAGGGACCCTGGTTATGCCCTGTCGGTACAAGGCAGCGTCCAATCAATCAGTTATGCTTAGGTTGGGTAGACATTTACTAAATACCTACTATGTGTGGGTGCGACGCCAGGCGTCAGATGCGGAAATGAACAAGACCCACATCTACCCCAGATGAGCTCATAGTCTGGGTCCTGAGACAGACACTCAAATAGACACTTTTCATGGGGGGAGGGGGAGGGCACGGTGAGTGAGGGGAGACACCTGCTGAGCTCAGGTTGAGAGAAGGCTTCCTGAAGAAGAACCCAGCGCAGATGAACTGGAAAGGCAGCAGGAATCCATCGGTGTGAGCAGGGGTGATGTGTGGGGCGGGGGGTGAGCTGGCCCGGCCTGCACATGAGGGGCCCTTGCGGTCCCAGACCTGCCGCAGGGCATCAGGGCTCCCCTAGAGGTTTTCCTTTGGGACTGAGGTTCTCCCCACACACCCTACCCCCGGCCACCCCAAATTCCAGAGACTTGGAGCCATAACTTGGCACGTTTCAAAGAGCCAGCACCCACCAGAAATCTTCAAAACTTGTTACCTTTTCTGGGGGAACTCTAAGAGATCCTATTGGATTTCATGAGAGGAAATAGAAATACCTTCATTAAACCAAAGTAAAATCAAATTCCACAGCTGTCACGGGACACCTCCCACACCTCCCATGTGCCGTGAATGAGGGCCATGTGGTTCCATACATTGTTTAAGAGTTTTTACAAATGTGAGTTAGAGCAGAGCCATAGAAACCTGCACAGACATGCCTTAGCGATAAATGAATTATAAGGCGAATGCTCTTGCAACCTCACCCAGGTTAAGAAAGAGGACTTTGCTGGTCATCCCAGAGGCCCTCCACAGCCCCTTTCACACGAAGTCACCTTTATTCTGTTTTGTATGGTAATCACATCTGGACTTTTCTTTATAGTTTTATCACTGACTGGATTTCCCTCGTCACTAAAGTAAGGTTTGACTTTGCCTGTTTTTTTAATTTAAGTTTATTTATTTATTTTTGAGAGAGAAAGAGAGAGAGAATGAGCAGGGGAAGGGCAGAGAGAGAGGGGGGGGAGGAGAGAGAATCTTAAGCAGGCATTGGTGCTGTCAGTCAAGAGCCAGACACAGGGTTTGAACTCACAAACCTTGGAGATCATGACCTGAGCCGAAATCAAGAGTCGAGTGCTTAACCGACTGAGCCACCCAGGCGCCCCTACAGATGTCTCGTAAACTGTGTGGGGATTAACAGCTTTCACTTGACACCTTTCACATGAACCCGCAGCGAACAGAGAAACACCAGTGGACACACTTACCAGTGGTGTTGAGGTGGCTGGTGCAGCAAGGTGAGGTTGAGCTGGGGAGGGCAGAAT
>NC_043709.1:130532673-130534298 GCF_006229205.1 Suricata suricatta | reverse complement strand
AGCAGTGAGATCATGACCTGAGCCAAAGTCGGACACCCAACCAGCTGAGAGCCACCCAGACGCCCCTACACACATTATTTTTAAAAGCCATTCCAGGGGCGCCTGGGTGGCTCAGTAGGTTAAGCGTCCAACTTCAGCTCAGGTCAGATCTCACATTCGTGGGTTCGAGCCCCGCATCAGGCTCTGTGCTGACAGCTAGCTCAGAGCCTGGAGCCTGGAGCCTGCTTCCAGTTCTGTGCCCCTTCTCTCTCTGCCCCTCCCCCTTTCATGCTCTGTCTCTCTCTGTATCAAAAATAAATAAAACATTAAAAAAAAAGTTAAAAAAAAAAAGCCATTCCAGGGGCTCACATATAGGAAGCATTGCCCAAAATGGAGTTTATACTTCAAAGTCCACTGGATGACTCTAAAGTTTCATCAGTCCCTCAGAAAGCTCTTGCCACGCAGATGGTGACCTGATGTTCAACCCCCAAATCTATCAGTCGGAGTGACGACGGTCCTTTGTGGCATTCTTGACCCCAGGATCCCAAGCATCTCCTGCTCAGAAGCAACTGCAATGTCACGTTCCCGGAGCTGGGAGCATCAGCCTGCAAACCTGCACTGGGCACACGCCACATAAATCAGCCGTGTGAGAGCTGTCTCGAGACCCAGAAAACCCGACCCACGCGTCTGTCATCGTGGAACGTCCAGCCGACCCGAGAAGTCAAGGCAGCGTCGAGTTACAGCGAACTCACAACGCCAGGCACACGGAGGTGTTCGCGTAAGAAGCATGATTTATAAAGACACGAGGAATCCAGAGGACAGGACCTGGACTGCGGGGTTCAGTCGGGCCGAGACGCAAAGTAGGAGTTCCAGAAGGCCACGCCACCCAAAGCAGCCTGCGCCGTCCTTTTCACTTCCCCGACAAGTGTAAGGTGATCGCTCTGATTTTCCAGGCAAAACTGCACCTCTAGGGTAAAAGGTGAGTGAGCCGTGCCTTTGCTGGGTGGCACGGCTGATCCCCTGGAGCCCGGGCTCCCTGGAGGTTGTCGCCGATCGAGAGGGGACAGAAGCAGACCCCGGTTGTCACGCGCTCGAGAGCCAGCATCAGAGTGAGCGGGAGGGCTTGGTGAGACGTGCCTCATCTGGCCCCCACGGTGGGCTTCAGACGCAAGGCCGGGGCCAAGACTCTGCTTTCCAGCCGCTTCCCAGACCTTCGCTTGGAAAACCACTGAATGAGAATGTGTCTGCTTTGGAGCCAACAGCAGACCTCTTTGGGGAAAATATGCAAGGTGCGCACGGAACCAGAGACGGGTTGGGAGCACCGGCCTTCAGAAAGCGGCAGGTCAAGGCCTGCACGGCGATGACATCATATTACTTGATGTCCAGCATCAAGAACTCGGGAGGTCTCCAAGGCCCGGCTCCGTTAGACAAATATTTCTTGGCCCCCTGCCACGTACCAGGAGCTTTGCACTGACACCACCTCACTGACGTTTTTATCTCAGTCTGGGGGTTGGATGATGGGGGTCAGAGTTAAAACCTGCAAAAATGCTTCTGTGAACTACCAAAAAGAAGAGGAGGAGATAGACCAGGGGATCTAACGAGAGATTTAAAGGCACACACACACACACACACACACACACACACAC
>NC_043709.1:130528929-130532573 GCF_006229205.1 Suricata suricatta | reverse complement strand
CCTATAAATGCCTGAGAGGAAAGTACTCGACTCTACTTCTCCTGGATTCATGACTCACAAAAGCAGTGAGATAACATGGGTTTATTGTTTTCTCCCACACATTGTGGGGGTCATTTGTTCTATAGCAATGAATACTGTTACGGATGGAATCATGTCCTTCAGAATTTGTATGTTGACACCCTCAACACACAGTCCCTCAGAATGTGACTGAATTTGGAGAAAGGGCCTTCAAGGAGGTAGTTAAGTTAGAATGAGGCCATCAGGGTGGGTCTTAATGCAATCCAACTGTGTCCTTGCAGGAAGAGAGACACCAGAGACGCACACACACAAAAGATAGACACGGGGGGAAGGCAGCCATCACCAAGCCACAGAGACAGGCTTCACAGGAAACCAAACCTGCTGACATGTTAATCTTGGACTTTCAGTCCTGGAATGGTGAGGATTACATCCTGTTTTGCCTAAGCTTTCAGTCTGTAGTATTTTGCTATGGTAGCCCTAGCAAACTAATATAGATCATCGGCGCACTTTATAAGTCATACATAGATTAGACCGTCGGTGGCAGATTAAGTGGGCCAAATCTGGCTTGCTGCTGTCTGTGTAAATAAAGTTTTATTGGAACACTGCCATGCTCATTTACCTTTATCTACATCCCTGCTCAACAGTACAGTTGAGTATCTGCGACAGAAACCATGTGGCCCAATATTTACCATCTGGCTCTTTACAGAAGAAGTTTGCTTATTGTTGACACTTGGACTCAACAATCTCCAAGGAATCACATATTCAGATTTTGCAATGTAGGACTCTCAAAGCTGAAACCTGACATCCAGGGTGAGTCTCAAAAGATGAGTCTCGATCGGACATCTCGAAGGATGGTCACTGGACCGGCAATGTCAACACTTAAAAACTGGCTAGGAATGCACATTATCAGGCCTCATCCCAGACTTCCTGGGTGAGAAATCATTGGAGTAGGGCCATACAACCTTTGCTTTAACGAGTTATCCAACACTGATGGGAACCATAGTATCAGACCACTCTCCCCACTCACATTCTAGCATTAAAAATGTAGTAAGAATTGTTTTACTCTTAAAAAAATTTGTCAGACCACACTAGTGCCTGCAAAAAAAAAAAAAAAAAAAAAGGTGTTTTTTTGAAGGATGTAATCCAGTGTTCCTTGATTAGAATGAAAAGTGAAGGTGATATTAAATAATAATAATAGTAATAATAATAATATGATTGTTTGATCTCTATCATTTATCTCTCTTTGTGGAATTAGTAAGAAACCACAGCTGTCAGACCATGTGTTTACTTTAGCAGCCAGTTAGAACCGTCCCCTGAACCCAACACCCTGACAGTACTAATCTCCTCCGAGGAAAGAATGGTTTCCGTCCTATACTTAACATGTTAAAGACTCGATGCAAAACGCTCTTTCCAAGACCCAGAAAATAAAAGCGAAGTTTGATTTATGTATCAACATTCAGCAACTATAATAACAAAAATTCAGGGCATTAAATATATTTTCTACATGTAAGAGTTACAAGAAAAAAAAAAGAAAGAAAAAAGAAACAGGAAATGGTGACGCCCACATGCTCAGAAGAGGAATCCCAGGACCAAAAAAACCATTTCCTGCCCTGCAAGGTAACAGGAACGTCTCTTCGTTATCTCTGATCTGGTGCCCCTCAGAATCAAGGTCTAAGCCGACATGTTGGCTCAGGGCTGGCAGGAGCATTCTGTTTCTTCTTTTCCTTGAAAAACACAGACCTAGAATGGAGTTCTCTATCTTCTCTCCATGCATGAGAAAGAAGGAGAAAGAATCGTCTTCCGTTACTGTCACTAGCCGTCCTTACTTGGCCTGCCTGTCAGTCGGAATCTGCGACAAGTGCTAGCTAACCAGGGAGGCGTGAGGCTGGCTTCTGCATTCCTGGTGCCCTCACTCAACCTTCTAAGATGCTGAGTTGTGGTCAAACACAGCTCGAAATCAAGCTGTGTGTTGAGATGCAATCAGTAGCATCACATCTTTTTCCTGTGAGACCACAGGTGCACAACACAAAGACAAATCAAGGTTTGGTCATTTTCTGCTTACTTGGGAATTTGACCAGCTCCACAGTGTAACACTTGGGAAAATCTGCTTCAATTTGACTTGCTCTTTGCCTTTTTTCCCCCCTTGCTATCAGGGCTCTAATGCTCCAAATGGAATCGGGGGATGGGTAGTTAGCAAATATATGGACCAGGGCCTGCCTAATCCTGTTAGGTCAACTTCCAAGTCTCAAATAAGGAAACGAGTGTTAATTTACTTGAGTATTTATCCACTCTGCCTCTCTAGGAGACACGGTTCACTCTATAGAAGTTTTAGAGGTATTTGCTGGTTATTGGGACCATTTCCTCTTGCACAAAGAGGTACCAAAAGATGGAACTCCTTTTTCAACAAAAAACAAAAGGGAAGGCTGGCTAGAACTCTACTTGAAACAAATAGACATTCTCTAGAAACTTCCAGATAGTTGTTGAGAGTGTATGTTCACCCCAACCCAACAAGCATTTTTGGTTACCTTGCATATGGTCAACACTGTTGGCTCTGTGATGTTCCCTCTTCCAAAAAAAAAAAAAAAAAAAGATTAAGACACAGTATTGGATTGTACGATGGTACAATCACTCTGGAAAACAGCTTGGCAGTTTCTTACTAAATTAAACATATACTGTCCTTTGGATGCATCTATCCTACTCTTATGTGTTAACCCAAATAAAAATATGTACCCAAAGCCAAGCATAGGTCCACAAAAAGACTTGCAAATGCATAGTCAAGGAAACTTTATCTGTAACAGCCCCACACTGGAAATAACTCAAAGGCCCATCAGCAGGCAAATGGAAAAACAAACTGTGGTATGCCCATGCCATGGAACACCACTCAACAATAAAAAGGAAGGGACCATTGATACACACCACACGGACGAATCTCAGAATCAATGTGCTGAGTAAAAGTGGCAAGACAGAAGAGAAAAAGGATTCCATTGAAAGCTGATTATGTAAATGTCTGATTCCATTTACATAAAACTGCAGAAATTGCAAACTGAGCAGAAGTGACAGGAAGCAGATCATGGTGCCCAAGGATGGGGGCGGGAGGAGGGAGGACTTCAAAGGGACATTAGGAAACTTGAGGGGGGATGTTCACTATTTTGAGTGTGGTGATGGTTTTATGGGTTCACACACATGTCAAAATGCGTCAGAATGCATCACTTTAAACGTGAACATGCATATTGCCTGTCAGGTGTACCTTCATAACACTGGTGTTTTGGGGGGGGGGGGTTATGGTGTTATCCCTACCTTATTTTCACTGGCGAGACCAAATATGGGGCAAACTGGAAATGTGTGACAATTTCGCCAAGCACTTGGAGAAGTCAGATGAGGCGTCGCTTTCAGCACCATGAATGTCCTTTTGCTGAGGAATCTAGTCCTCCTCACTCGTGTCCCCTGTCCCCACCCCAAACCCAGCTGTACGCCAGAAGAACACATCATCTGTGTTTCCATTTTCACAGACTCTTATGACACCTTCTCTCCAGGAGAAGAAACAGCTGAGGAGAACAACTCTTCCTTCCCTCTCTGTGAAGTCAAAGGAGGGGACAAACCCAAGATGAGAGGCCAAGCTGCAGGAT
>NC_043709.1:130526983-130528829 GCF_006229205.1 Suricata suricatta | reverse complement strand
AAATTATTTTTCATCTTAACGACTTTGAACTAAGAATAGTTTGTATCAGAATTGGCAATCACACACTCTTTCACGGGTACACGGCAACCTACTTAAGAGCTACAGTACATCTTTCCCTGATTCATCACTTCATATTCTATGGTCAACAATGAATTCTTCCCCTGCCACACATTGTGCCAACTTTCACACAATTCAAATGTCCAGTTGATACGGTCCAGTGAAAATGGTTCTCATCTGAGACAATAATGGCATATCAAAAGACTAGAGACTGTTCTTGGTAGCAGGTTGATATTTGTATCAGGAAGCAACACTCTATTTATTGACTTACTATTCCAGTACAGTTTAATCCAGGCCTATGGATTTGCTTTTCAGGTGTCAGACCTGGAAACAGAATATTGAGCTAGAAATGTTCCTTAAAACAGCCTCATTTTACAAATGAAGAATCACAAGCCAAAGTAACTTGCCAGAAATGGCAGAGCTAGGAAATGATGAAGCCAGAAATGTATTCTAGATTTCCTTACCCTTTTAATTCTATCAAACTCTGATAATGCCATCATCCTGAAGGCAAACACGAATAACTACCACTTGAATTGTCTAAAATTCAGAATCAATTTTTAACTGGGTTGCTTTTTTATCAACAGATAATTGCACATGGAAAACCAAAGTCCCCTGAAAGAAATTGGGGAGGCTGGGACTGATCTGTAGAGATCAGGCAATGGTGATACTGTAGGAAGTACACAAGAACCCTAGAGAACATGATCTTCTACAAAACTTGAACTCTGCGAAGACAAGACTCGTGTGTGATCCATTCTTATGCCCAGTGTATAGCAATGCCTGGCAATAGACAATTAATAAAGCTTCATGTGGCCAATGAGTGGCTCTACACAGACCTTCAAAACAACACTGAATAAGAATGATGATCATATATAATGTGTCATAGCTAGGGAACACAGCACCTCCCTGAAGGTTGCAGTATTTACAAAAACGAAGAGGAGTTGCTGGCATTCCCTCTGCTGAGTGATAACAACAAACCACGCCTCACTGATCTGAAAGTTGATGGCCTTATTAAGAAAGAAATAGAATGTCTCAAACCGGAAGTAATTTCTCTTTCTTTCAAATCTGCTTTAACAATCACATTTGCCTACCAGTACCATAACTATGATCTCTTGTCATAAGTGTCATGAGAGTGTGTGACTTTTCACTTTCAAGCTCAAAACGAATCTTTCCATAAATGAACACCAGAGAGAGAGAGAGAGAGAAAGAGAAAGAGAGTTCATCAAATCCACCAACTCTCAATAAAATATTGGAGCTGATTTACATTTCCAGGAATAAAACACTACAGCTCAAAGAACTATGGGAGTTTGGACAAACTTACAACAAGTAGAAGTTGACCAGCTCTTGGAGCAAGACTAGCAAGTGCACAGTGCAGACAACTGTCAAAGTCTTCAAGAGAGACCTTGAAGCAAATAAGGAGAAAATATGCTTTCTGCTAAAAATGCTTAATGCCATTATCAATTGCATTTAGACTACATTACACCTGACATTACATCATAAACACTTAAAAGGCTATTTGTCAGCAAGAGCTGATATGAATGAAAAGAAAAGTAACATTATGATTAAAAATCAAGATTTGAAAGACATTTAATATCATTAAAAAACTCTTTAAAATATACTGGGGCATAAAATAATCTATATGACTCCAGCTATATAAAAACTCTAAAGTGCGTGTGCACTGTGTTTAGTATCTAATGCAATGTAACAAACTTCTCCAAAACTTAGTAGCTTAACACAGCAGGACGTTTATTTGTCCATGAATCTGTAACCTGGTTCCAGATCAGTGGAAAGA
>NC_043709.1:130454620-130526883 GCF_006229205.1 Suricata suricatta | reverse complement strand
TTGTTATTCAACTGTAGATACCATCCATAAGAGTAATCAGTGATTACTTCAGTATCAGTGCCTGGTATCTTTTCCAGTAGTCTCATGTCTATTTATCGATCTGTCATGGCTTTGACTTTGGAATATAACCACAAGGTGTCCTTTGTGAAAATATTTTAGGTATGATCGTCAAGATGATGGTCCAAAGAAAGCAGTGTAGGGGAAGCCATTTCTCTTCACTTTGTTGGCTCTTAGTAGATACCCTGGTCTGGCATCTCTCACATTGTTATTCTAATTCATCATTGGCTGTTCTCTCTTGTGTACTGGGCTCGGCACTTCTTTGGCTAGGAATAAAGCTTTATCATTTTTATGTTCTCATAGACATGTAGTATACAGTAAGTATTCAGCCATGTATATTCATTACATGAATCAGTAAACAAACATCTCTATTATAATCACTCATTTTAAACTATCTGTTGAAAAACAAAGTGTAACTTTAACAAGCATTTATTGTATACCTACTATATTGATGACACTGCTCAAAATCTGTACCTTGCAGTTAATGATTATGGTGTGTAATTTCACCTGAAGTCAGTGTCACAATCTCATCAGTACTTGTAAAGTAAATGAAAATCATGAATATTTGCCCCCTAATTTAAAAGAGACCAAATGCACTTGCAGATTAACTGTATGTGATGCAACTTTCTTGCAGTGATGTGCTCCTTTTTTCCAAAGCCAGATTCCTTTTTTGAAAGCAGGGAGTGCCCAAGATTTATGTTCTGCTCCCTCTTCTGATCTATGTGGAACGTCAAGTAAGAAGTAGGTCAGTGGTTCTTTGAGGCACTACCATTCCAAAAGGGAAAATTGGGTGGGGTATGCGGGAGGAATCTGTTACTCTTCAGGTAGTTAAGAAATTTGCTTATTTTTTTTAAATTGCACTAAAGCATTGTAATCGATTTTGGAAGCATGTTTGGAGCCAACATCTTGGGCATTTAAGAATTATAGTTAAATGGTATGGCAATACATCGGGATTGGTAGCAGTTAGGATAAGGCTGATCTTGGAATATTTAATTTATTCCCTAGTCCTGTGTCTGTTATTTTCTCCATGACATGAAACGGAGAGGGATATTTTAAACACCCTTATAGGGAAAGATGCTACAAGGAGTCACAAAATTGTGTTGGTATAGGGCTTTTAACTATGATGGTTAATTTTATGTGTCAATTTGGCTGGGGTACAATGTACCCAGATATTTGATCAAACATTGCTCTGGGTGTCTCTGTGAGGGTGTTTTAAGAGAGATTAACATTTAAATTGGTGAACTCTGAGTAAGGCAGATTGCTCTCCATAATGTGAGTGGGCCTCCCCAACTGGTTGAAGATAAAAAGACCAGTTTTCTCCAAATAAGAGAGAATTTTCCAGTAGACAGCCTTAAGATTTTACCTACAACACTGGTTCTCCCTGGTTCTGTAGCCAATGGCCTTTGGAGTCAAACTGGCACATTGGCTTTCCTGGGTCTCCAGTCTGGTGGCCCATCCTGAAAATTTGGGCTTGCTAGCCTCTCTAACAGTGTGAGCTGATTCCTGATTTCATACACACACACACACACACACACACACACACACACACACACACACACAAATGCACACACACATATAATTGATTTTATATATTTAATTGATTATATATAATATATTGATATATATTATTTAATCATATATAACATATATAATATATATATGCTTGGTTCTGGTTCTCTGGACAACCCTAATACATTACTTAGTTTGTCTGTTTTCAACACTCATTGTTTCCATGAGTCCCATTATATATTACATGAAAAACAGAAAGCCAATAGAAATATAAGAAATAACAGCAAGAGGAAGGAGATTCTGTCTATAAGGTGGATTAGAGGTTAGCAGCAGTGTAAAAAGGGATCCTAAAATATCCAGAAAGGAAACGCGCCTCACAAAGAATAGACAGCATCAACCAAACCTAGTGTCATTCAGCCATTTCCCCCCTTTTGTCACTTTGCTGAATTTAAAAATCTCAGTAATAGAAGACTTAAATAAATTCTTCTGTCTCCTACTGTGCAAATGGGTTAAGAGTCCACTTGCAGTGTTCACAACATACCGATTGCCCATCCTGTCTGCCTTGTCTTACTGTCCCTAGGTGCCCTGAAACGTACTTCTTGTCACTCCAAGGGAACTCAATAAATACGAGTTAAATAGATAAATAAACAAATGTAGGTGTTGACTTTACCACGCCATCTTGCAGCCTGAAGTCGTTATGAAGAGAATTTGAAAACGATCCTGTTGCGCTCACGGCAAAGATGGCGGCGGTCTCCGTTTACAGGTGAATGCCATTTGGAGAGCTTACAATAAGTTGCTGCTGCTGTTAATCGACTCTTTATGAAACAACTAAGCAGAAGATGATGGGGATTGGCAAAGGCTTTGAATGAATCTCTTAAGAACTTATGGTGAATTCTTTTCCTGACTTCAGAAGCACCATTACACCAACATTCCTGCCAACATATCAGGGTTGTTCTGGCCCCTGCGTAGACCTACTGGCGGGAGAGAAGGGGGAGATGGATGAAGAGGCCAACATGGGAAGGTGGTTGTTTGCTGGTTTGTCCTCTCCTGAAGCTGTTCATTACATCGTGCTTTTTTGTTATTTTATTCTCACTTTTTATTGCTTGTTGGTATACCGATTTATCATGTAGCATGATCATTTGCTAACAAGTTAAAGAGAGAGAGAGAGAGAGAGAGAGAGAGGAAGCATAAATCACAGGGGACACGTATTCTCATCAACTTGACATTTCTCATGCCCCAGAGAGGAGTTTGCCAAATATTCTGACATGGAGTTACATTTAATAGTAATAATTTCCACCTGCTGTCATGCGGTCTCGGTTCTGCATATACATGGTGGTTTCCTTTTTTTCCATCCTAGACTCTCCGGGCACCCTAGAGACATTAATTAGGCGCTGGACCTCTTTGAAGTTGATCTTATACCCATCCACCCATGATGAAATGCAGAAGAGGAGAGGTTAATTGAGTAAGACCAAGACCACACAGAAATTCCATGAAAGAGCCAGGAAGGCAATGGCTTCCCAGTCTGGGGCAAACACAAGGAACCACTGAGAAGAGATGGCTGTTTGTCAGGTACTTTAAATTCACCTGAGATTTCCATCCCCCATTTTATTAAAAAAGTCAGTTACTCTCTTCCCTCTTTCCCTCAACATCCTACTCAAAGGAAGCCTCCAGAACTACAAAGTAATTACCATCCCTTTCAGAGTGTGTTACCTTGCAGTCTACAGAGCCGAAAGGTTCTCTGGGAATGACTGTGATTGCCTGATTCGGTTCTCCGTGTGTGGATACGTACTTGCTCAGAACTGCTGTTTCCTTCCAACCCCCCCCCCTTTTTTAAATTGTAATCTTCCAGTTATCTTCCCACGATTAAATCCAGGTAGGAGAATATGAAGTTTACTAAAATTACTCAAGGCAAGGGTTTCACTTTCCTCCCACTTAAATTGTGCAGAGATTAGTCACTCTGAGAAGGCAAAAACAGTAGAAAGAAATGGAGGGTTGAGAAGTCAGAAACTTCGTGGAGCACAAGGGATGAGACCTTCAATAAAAATAGTACCTTTTGTATTCTTGACTGTCGATCACACTTTGCAGGAATGTGTCTTCCCTCTGAACCATTCTGGAAGGGTCGCCGAGGGAGGGACTTGGGAAGGAAACCTTTGCATTGGCCTGGCCACCCCGGGCAGCTCCTGGTGGGAAGGAGTTTTGTGTGTGTGGTTTCTTTTTTTTATTTTTATTTTTGGACCCTTCACCAGACCTCAGACAGGGAGGACTGCCCATCCAAGACGGGACGCTGGGTTGGCTTTTGTCGGAAGAGTCACCATTCAAAGCCATGTTTCTGTGAACACTTGGAAAGGAGCACTGTGGTTGTGTGTGTAGGGGAGCCCGGGGAGCCTCCGATTGTGTGTTATTCTGGAAAGTCCCAGAAGAGCACAGACGGAGCCCACAGTGGGGCGACGAGAAACCCCAGCCCCAGATTTGAGAGCCATGGAAGGTTTCCCTGAATAAATAACACGAAGGAAAAAATGGAAGCGAGCGCACCAGACTAAGAACAAAGACACAAAAGAATTAATTCTTTCTTAATGGAGCGGGAGGAAAATGTGCCATGAACAGATGAAAAGCTTTCCTTCTTAGAGAAAAGCCCTCAGTGTTACAGGTACCAGGTTTGCTGGCAAGGGCACAGCTAATATTTATTTGAAGACTGATTTTGATGACAGGAGCCAAGAGAGATCCTAAAGTACGCCAGACGTACAGCCTGTGGATGGCGGGGTGCTCCTTTGCCCCAACTGCACCATCCCCCCTCCTGGGTGCTGAAAGCTGCTCCAGCCCCTGGGGTGCCCCACACCTCCGTCCTTCTGCGCACACAAAGAGAGGCGGGAGGCCACTGCCGGGACCACACAGCCACCCAGCTGCTTCGGGGAGGACAGAATGCCATTTTGGCTGGAGCTGGACGGAGCTGCTGCCAATTTCCTCAAAGTTTGCCCTCTCTTTCAAAATTCAGAATAACAGCACACAAACAATCTCAGGTCCTCCTGGCGGCGTTCCCTTTCTGCAGCAATTAGTTGAAATGCACATTATGTTCTCACCTCATACATGGTGTCTCTGCTGCCTCCCTCAAGCAGAACGGGCTGCGGGCCGCTTTGCAAGGGACCTGGTTCCTTGTGCCCTGGGGGGGGTGGTGCTGGTGGATGGGAAAGGTCTTGGGCTTCCAGTTCGGATCTGCCAAAGGCTTTGACCTGGCCAGCTTTCTCTGGACGCTCTCTCTGTCCCTGGGTTATAAAACCATCATCATGAAAAAATTCAGTTCCTCTAACTCTTCAGAGGGATGGCTGGAGGGGTCTCGGCTGGGGGCAGGTACAGAGGACAGCCTCCAAAGTCCCACGGAGGGACTTGCAGTTCATGTAATCAATAAGAGAAAGCTGCCATCGTTTTGAAACAGAAATGGGATGTGGTAAAAGCAAAAGGAGTTAGGTGGGAGGGTGGGTAGGGAGGACCAGGGACAGGCAGGCAGCTGATTGGTTTTGCAGGCATGTGGTCCACAAGGGCTGGATTTTGGTGACGGGTTTGGCAATGGCGGAGAAAGTGTAGTTAATCAGAGTTTGGTCCAGCGATGGCGTGGACCAAAGCTTGGTCCTTCAGCCCTACCCAGGCTGCTGAGTCAGAAAGCCTCGGGAGGGGCCCCGCCGTTCATGTTGTAACAAGTCCTCCTGATGGTTCCAGTGCAAGTGCAAGCTGAGAACTGCCACTGTATACCTCTGAGCAGGTCATAAACGTGGGGACTGGGAGACCTTGGGCTCCACTTCTGATTCTGAATAAAAGCCTAAGTGCAGTAAATAAAACATCACTTACTCCTCAGGGATCTGAGTCTCTTAATTAAAATGTAGCAGACCACGGGGCGCCTGGGGGGCTCAGTCGGTTAAGTGTCCAACTTCAGCTCAGGTCATGGTCTCACAGTTCGTGGGTTTGAGCCCCATGTTGGGCTCTGTGCTGACAGCTCGGAGCCTGGAGCCTTCTTCGGATTCTGTGTCTCTCTCTCTCTCCGCCCCTCCCCAACTTGTGGTCTGTCTCTGTCTCTCAAATAAACATTTGAGAGCACTGTTACATATAAATAAATAAACATTACAATGCTACAATGAACAAATAAACATTAAGGAAAATTAAGCTAAAATGCGGCAGATGAGCTACGAGTTGGGTCTTGCTGCGCCTACAAGAGAGCCGCAGCAATCTACCATTGTGAGCAATCTACCATTGAGGGAGCCTGGGAAAGGTGGTCTCCTTTTCCTCATGGTAAAGTGTCCCCCTAAAATTAAGATTCTGTGTCTATGGAAGAAGGGGGAACGGCCACTGAGTAGGTAACTAGGAGTTTCTGCCATACAGAGCGAGGTGGGAGGGTCTTGATTTTCTCCTAAGTTTCTTCCTCCTCTAATGATTCCAAGGTCCTCTAGATTAAGATATGACAGTTTTAAGTTGAGAAATCAGATACTAGAGTAAGAAGAAAGAAGGAAGTTCTCGTTTGCCATTTTCTTCTTTTCTTCGGGGGCAATTGCATTCATTTATGGATTATTGAGCATCTTTAAGGAACTAGACACGTTACATACACTTGTCCTAATGCACATGCCATGCAGAAAGGACCTCTGATTCCTCTTGTAGCTGAAGAGAAATATGTTTTCACCGTTGAGCAAATAAATTGCCATTTTTGACTGCAACTACGGAGCGGGATGAGAGGTTGACCCTCGGGAGTGGGTTACCTCTCTTTTGCAGACGTACAGCTGGGTTTGTAACAGTGCCCTGCCCTCCCAGCCTGACCACATGCAGGCGACTCACATGATCTCCGTCAACAACCACCATCATAAGGAGAGAGACCCTGTCTTATTCAACAAATAGCATTCCGTATGGGCCTATGTGTAGGGAATACGCAGCTTTGCAATACTTCTCTTTACAAAAATGAATACATGAATGTTCGATGCCAGTCCACTGACCTACTAACTTTATGTGGCTTTGATTTGAACAAGCAACTCTAATGAGTCTTATTTACATCTTATTTTAAATTGTTTGCTACTTATTTTGTGAGTAATCTACAGATTTGTCCTCAGATTCTCTGTTTTGGAGGATATTTACACTGTCAATACATTTCTTATAGGGACATGAAAGTATACCTTCTTTCCTTGTGGGTTAGCTAAGTGTAAGAATGCAGTCTACCGGGCGTGCGTGTCCTGAGAGCTGTTGACGGAGATTGTGTTTGCCATTTCTCTCCGAAAGTGGGACCTTCTGGAACCAGTGGGCTGTTTATGATGGGAACGTATGGATGGGCAGTGAAAGAAAGCCTTCCCCAGGAATGGTCTAATATAAACAACAATAACCATAATAATAATCTGGGCTTTTATGGGAACTTTCATCGAGGAACCAAAAACACATTACGAGCATTAACTCATTAATCTTCACAGCGCCCCTGTGAGGGAGAATTAAGTGTAAGTAATCATAATTATTACTGTCATTATCTTTCAAACAATTCCCAGATGTGCTGTGGCTGAATGGCGTACTTCGGGCATTTTTTTTTTTTAATAGAGTCCCTAGACTTGGCAGGGATTCATCTCCCTCTCTCTCTCTGTCTCTCTCTCACGCATGCTGTCTCCCTCATTCTCTTGTTCTCTCTCCTTTTTTCTTACTCACTCTGACTTACTAAGTAAATATGATAGTTTTTAATTTGCAGGGCCCCTGGTAGAAACGGGGGGCGGGGATCATTTCTGACCCATGGTGGCCGCCTTCACTTAGCTCTTGCCCGTTGCAAAGCTTGGTGTCCAATGTGGGTCCAGACCCAGCTTCTGGAGCCGGTCACAGATTTCATTTTTCAACCATGAATGGTGTTTGTGATTTCAGTCTTATCTCTTCAGGTGAAGGCTTGGAAGTTTCGCGTTACATGTAGCATCCTGTTGACTCTCACCATTTAAATGAGAACAGTGTCGCGAACACCGAGCAGGAGGGGTTTTGGCTCCGCCGGCAGCATCCTCTGCGTGTGGCGACAAGCCCTGGGTCCACCCCACAGGTGCAAGCCGGCCTGTGCGCTCATGCAGCTGCTCGGTTCTCGGGGAGAAGAGTCACCCGGCCTTCTAGAACACTCCTGAGAAACAGAGGAGACTTCCGAGAGAGAGAGCACTTGATTCTTCTGAGGGTGAGAACAGATGAATCAGCGGATGAAGAATACCAGATGGATGCAAGCATTAGCTAAATAGTGGGCCCGATAGAAAATTTGGAAAATGCTCGAAGTCTAAAGAAAAAAAAAGCCGCCCTTCAACCCAGTAGCTCAAGGGAAGTATAGTGACATTTTGGTGTGTTTCCTTGGATTCTCTTGATGTGGACAGAAAAGCAGGAGGACATTTTGCCTTGTTCTTTGGTTTCTGGAATTGGGTACAACATGGGATGTGTTTATAGACACCTGGATGCTCAGTTTTGAGAGCCAGAATATGCCAGGAGTAAAGCTAGGAGTGCTGAGGTCAATGAACACCAGGCCGCAGAGTTGGGACACAGGCCAAGTCCATACCCGGTGTGCGGTCACCACTGTGTACCTGTGCAGGCATCCTCTGCCCTCCCTGGGCTCGGCAAGCTCCCGCAATTCTGTTCTTCCTTTTGTTCCTTGAATAAATGAAGCTTGTTTCAACCATAGGGACTTGGAACTGGCCACACCTACTTTCTGGAATATTCTTCCTCCAGGTCCTTTATGGCTTTGTGTGCACGTAGCTGACTCTTCCCGTTACACAGACCCTGACTTACATGTCACTTTTTCAGAGAAGTCATCCCTGTGCATGCATCCAAAGGGCTTGTTCTCTTCTCTGGTCACCTTCTGGGGCATCACCCACTTTATTTATTATAATAACTATTTTTCCTTATATACTTTTTATTGCCCATCTCTCCCTACTTGCAAGTTCCACGAGGGGGGAATCTTGACTGCGTTGTTGTTCTCTCTAGCCTCTGAGTCTAAAACAGTGTCTTGCTTCTGCAGCAGGTGCTTAATAATCACCACTGAGTTCGAACAAAGAGAAGGCTTGAGAAGACTTGGGAGAGATGTCCAAAGAGATCTCTGAAGATAGAGGTGAACACTTGCTTCAGAATACAAAAACTGAATGGCAGGAAAATAAAAGAAAAAGGAAAAGACCTGGTTAGGAAATTCTAATACCAGCCCCACAAGAGGGGAGTTAGGTCCCATTTTATTTTTTTAATTTTTACTAAAATTTTTTTATACTTTATTTATTTTTGAGACAGAGAGAGACAGAGCACGAGTTGGGGAGGGGCAGAGAGAGAGGTAGAAACAGAATCTGAAACAAGCTCTAAGCTCTGAGCTGTCAGCACGGAACCTGACGCGGGGCCCGAACCCACGAACCATGAGATCATAACCTGAGCCGAAGTCGGATGCTTAACTGACTGAGCCACCCAGACACCCCTAGATCCCATTTTAAAGGTGAAAAATAAAAGTAGCAAAGGTTCAATATATTTGTATGAGCTTGTAGGTGAGGCTAACAGAAAGAGATGGAGTGTTGGAAACATACATAGGAGTGTCCTGCCAATTAAATTTAGGAGAAGTTGATAATTTAGGAAGCGTATATGCCAGAAGGGTGGGAATGGGAACATAGTAACAACAGCAAAATACAGAGGAGCAAGGGAAAAATAACAGAGGTCGTTACTGAACAGACTTGATGGGACGAGATGACGCAGTTAGTGCTTTAGATGTTTGGAACTTTGAGGGAGATAAGAAGCCATGAAGAGAAGAATTCTGGTGGGGATAAAAGCAAGGGCGGGGTGAGAACACTGACCTTGAAAAGACAGTTTTCCCTTTGAAGATATTGACAAGATCTCAGGTAAAGATGGAGAAGAAGAGAGGTGGATAAGGACGACATGAAAGGTCCAGAGCTGAAACAGTCATCTTGGGCTGTAGGCGTAGGATTCCATGAGAGAGGGCATTTAGCAAGGAGAATGGCAGAATTAAAGAGAGAAGTTCATGGAGGTTAGTAATTATAGGACAACTGGGGGAGATAAGTATCTTCTCCATATATTACATCATTGTTAAATCTCAATAATTTAAAATTTAATTAACCTTTAATAATGCCTTAGATTTAATAATAGAGTTATTGCATGGGAATTGTCTACAAATCATTATACATCCATTTGTTTCGGCTTCCTATCCAGGTAATAAAATGTGTGCACGTCGCTAGGGTGGTGTGGTTTAGAGTCTAGAGTGTGCCTCACTCAATGTAATTGATTGTAAAATCCACTTCAAATCACACCAAATAAAGAACATTTTACAACAAATTAGTTAGAATGAATATTTTTCGGTCAGGTATTGTTTCCTAATTTTTCTCCTTCTTGCCTCCAAATGTCTCGTAGGAAAACCCCAAGTTTGACTACTTCAGGAATAAAAGAAAATGGGATCTGTCGTAGTATTCCAGTTTTGTCTCCAGAACCCAGAATCATGGGTTACAATTTATCAAGAAGACAAAAAATGTTCATCTTAAAGGAAAAGCTCATTGCCTTGGTACCTAGATTTTTGGGGATTACATAGGGATCCCCAAATATCAAAACAGTTTCCTTTCTTTATATTTTTTGACCAAATACCTGCAAACTCGAAGGTATATTTAAGTGTCAGTACAAGCAGAAGTAAACTCCTTTTCTCTGTTACCAATATTATATTTTTTTAAATCCTACATCTTTCCCCCCACTTATGATGGGTCAAAAATGTTTCTACACTCACTGCACAAACAAAACGGCCAAGCACAGAGATCGTTAAAGACTGGAAAGAGATGGAGAGCGCATTGAAATACATGTTTACGTGATAATGTCCTGATTAATTTCTCTTCAGAAGGCTTTGGTACACTATTACAAGCATTAAATTTAAAACTGAAACACAAAATCTTAACGATCTAGGATCTGGAGGGAATGGCAAAAATCACACTCTAACGTCAGGTAAGGGCCTCAGTTCAGGAAAGGGCAACACAAAATTCATGTCAATGCCCACATTTTTGGTTCAGTAAAGCTGTAAGAATTTGCATTTGCCCACATTTCAAATTCCAGGAGTGGTGTGGGAAACAGTCTTCCTAGAAGCCAGATTCTGAGTACGCCTGTTGGGGGTCCCCTCTGGACCCTTACGTTATTACCAGATACCCACTAAATTACTGGGGGTGCAGTATCTCAGTTTGAAAATGTGAGTCAGGTAGTCACTGTGAAATTAGTGGGTTGGCGGCCATTACTACGTTTTCTTTCCTTTTTTTAATGTTTATTTTTATTTTTTAGAGAGAGAGAGAGACAGAGTGTGAGTGGGGGAGGAGTAGAGAGAGAGGGAGCTGAGCTGTTAGCACAGAGCCTGATGCGGGGCTCAAACTCACAAACCACGAGATCATGACCTGAGCTGAAGTCAAACGCTTAACTGACTGAGCCCCCCAGGCACCCCATACATTTTCTAAACACGGAGGCAATTCTGGAACTATTTAGATCTTCACCTAAGTTCAAATACGAATATAAGTTCTGCTGGTCGAATAAATATGTGGTCTCTTCAGCCTTCTATCCCCCAAGCCTAATATAATACTTGGTGTATGGTAGGTATTCTGTAAGTACTTAACAAAGAAATGAGTAAACAATAGTCTTATGATTTGCTTTGTGACCCATAGAAGCAAAGGCTAAGGCTAATAATCTGGTTGAGACACAGTCTTGTCCCCAACAAACACAAATTGAACAGCAGGTGCAAGTCTGGACTGACCTCTCTCTTCCTCCATCACCCTAACCGCACACGAAAGAAAACTTCAGGATGAGCCACCACCACCAAAGGAGACAACTAATCCCAACAACACAACAATAGCTCTCGATGCTCGCAGTGATCCCCGACCTTAACTCTGGTGTGGACCAGTTTCACATCTCGCCTTTCTCATAGCTCCCCTCCTTCCCAGTCCCCATCCTCGCTCACCGCATGACTGTGTTGAGTCCATGCAAGCGGACTTTCACAGACTGTAACACCCTCACTACCAGACCCCTGCCGGCATCCTCAATCCTGTGCTTTCCTTTCACACCTGCCAGCCGTTTCAACAGGAGGCCTGGCCTCCCTCAAAATCTTTGAGACAAGACCCTTGAGGGAGGTCCAGGAGGCCAACGATGTTTTCATAATTGTACAGAAACCTTTGCACCACTCTCTGTCTTTCAGAGAGTGGAGTTTCCGGGAAGCTATGTAGCGTGTGATGATGTCACCACTCTGGTGGCTATGGTGGCGTGAACCTGTGCCGTCTTGTGTTCTAAACATTCCCCCACTATCATTTCTGCTAGAGGAATGTTCATAAGGATAGCTCATTCAATCAAAGGCACGTTGGGGTCCTCAAGAATGATTCAGAGTGTAAAGGGGCCTGGAGACCAAAAAGTTGGAGGATCATTGCTAAAGGTGAACTAATTACCTTTGCTCTTGTCTAACCAAAGTCCTTTCTCTGCCTCCCTGCTTCTTTAAAAGCTGCCCTGGTCGAGGTGGCCCAATTCCTGCACGGCTGCCATTGGCCCTTTGCCTTCCCCGACAGACTTCACCCTGTCACTTGGTATTCAGGACATACTTGTTGGGTTTTCCTTCCCACTATCCTCGGATCATTTCCCCTCTTCATACCAAACTCTTAACACTGCTGTGTCCCAGAGATCACTCCTTCGTCCCTTTTTCTTCTCTGTCGACCCTCCCTTCCTATGAATCTCATGCAGTCACGTGGTTTTAAATATAATTTAAATACTGACGACACCTGCATTTTTATGTGCCACACAGACCTCACTTCAAGTTCAACTACCAATTTGACTTCTTCCCTTGGACGTGTGTAGAGACTTATTAAATGTAGCACGTGCCTAACTAAACTTCCAGCCATGTGCCCAACCTCCACCCAAACTGAATCTTCTCAACACCGTAAGCTATTGATCCTTTCAATTGCTCAAGCTGAAAATGTGTATTCATTCTCGGCTCTCTCTCTTTGCACACAGTGGCTGATTTGTTGGATCATCCTACCATGAAAACATGTTCAGAATCCATGCACTTCTCACTGCCCCAGTGTAACATCCAGTCCTCATTCTCTCTTGCTTGGTTTTCTGTAATAGGCTCCTAACTGGTCTTCCTGTCTCCAGTTTTGCTCCCTAGAATCCATTCTCAGCACAGGAGTCCAATGATCTTTTCAACATATCATCCAGGTCAAGTTATCTCTCTGTTCCACAGCTTTCCATTACACTGAGAGTGGAAAGTAGAACTCCCTGTGTTGGTCTATAAGACCCTCAAGATCCACCTTATCCTTCCGTACCCGCATAGCCCCATCTCCTCGTCTACCTCTTGCCCTCTGCTCTAGCCAATCTGGTGTTCCTGTGGTCTCAAACATGCCAGGCATGCTTCTGCCCCAGGGCCTTTGCACTTGCTATTCCATCTGCTTAGAACATTTAAAACATTGTCCCTTGAGATATCTTCACAGTCAATTTTAAAATTTTCATCAAATGTCATCTTCTCAATGGAGTCTGGATTGATTCTCCTGTTTACACTTACAACTCACCTTTCCTAGTACACATGTCCTCTGACTGTCTCAATCCCGCTCACTCTAGAGCACTTGTCATCTTCTGAAGCACTATATTATTTTTTATTCACTCAGTTTATCTTTGTTACTTGAATGTATACTCCTGGAAGACAAGTAGTCTTATATCTGCAGTTCGGTGCTCTATCCCATTTACCTAGAATAGTCTTTGATGCTTGCTCAGTACTCAGTCAATATTCTCTTGAATAAATGGGCGATGACCTACCTCTTGAAGGTCAATAAACAAATTCACTTATGAAACTGTGTAAATGTTAAGAATGGTTAATTTATTCTTGAACTTTGGGTAAGTGAGAAATATAACAGGTATTCAAGGACTAATACTATATTTACATGACCCATTCCAGCCACTGGTCAATTAAGACACACATAAACTTATGAAATTAAGATACATATAAACACAGAATGTTCAAGCTGATATGACCATCTCCGTGTTATTGAATCTTTCATTTATAGATGAAAATAAACTTAAAAACAGGCAATTTTGATAATGTAGAATGCATCGGTGTAGACCAATAGTGGACTGTTAACCTGTTAACCATGACCTGAACTGGGAAATTGCAAGGCTGGCTTCTCAATGTTTTATTGGCTCATGTATTTTGTTTTCAAACCATTTTGTAATCATTCCATTTGATCTAAAAATAAAAAAGCTAAATTCACAGACATGAAGAGTAGAGTGGTGGTTTCCAGGGACTAGAGGAGAGGGGAGTGAGGAGGTGTTGGTCAAAGGATACAAAATTGTAGTTGTAAGATGAATAAGTTCTGGAGATCTACAGTACTATAGATCTGGAGGTCTATGTGATTATAGTTAACAATGTATTATATGCTTGAAAGTTGTTAAAAGAGAGAGATCTTAAATGTTCTCAACACACACACACACACACACACACACACACACACAAGTGGTAGTTATGTGGTCAGGGTATTGTTAGCTTACCCTATTGTGGTGATCACTTCATAACATATTTCTGTATCAAATCATGTTGTAACCTTATATGTACACAATGGGATGTGTCAAGTGTATTTCAATAAAACTCGGACAAAGGGGAAATACTGCCCTTGAAAAACATGAGAACCTGTGTTTTGATTTTTAATGCTTGAGAGAAATGATTAGCTTTTAGGACACAGCTTTAAATTAAGTTGTTTATAAGGAAACAAGTGTTTTGAAAGTGGAAAATCCTCCTTTTTTTAAAAAAAGGCAACTTCTGACACATTTGCCAAGGATGGAGTGTGTACTTTAAGCCTCGCTTAATAGTGCTGGCATATTTAGTCATTTTGTATAACATTTATATTTAATAATTCACTAAACCAGTGCATGTGCCTGTATGTTTATGACACTTTGTCCTAAAAGAATTGTAGGTGCCACACTCTTATTGAATCTTTTCTTTTAAGGTACTGTGATACAGTATACTTAATGAGTAAGACTACTAAATGTCCGTAGTAATTCTTATTGTGATTTAAGATCATGTGAGGCACCTTCATTCTGGTTCTCCATTGACTCTTGTCCCCGGTAGAGCAGGTGGAGATCTGGAAGTTTACATATCACCAATTTTGTTTGTCTACCTGCTAGACTTTTTCCCTGTTGAATTGCCCAAGGTGGCTTTATGCCACTGTCTTCCTTATTTATTGAGGCATACCCACTGTTTTTCAAATCCATGAACATTTTATTGAATCTATTCTTCAAGATTGCTTACCAGTTTTTACTTACTGGTGAGTTCATGTAAAACAAATCAGTTTTTTGAACCACATATGAACAGAAAATAATAACTAGAAAACAATGTTATCATAGATATTCATCCTCTTTTTTTGCTGAGTAACTTCAAAAAGAAAAAAATGACTACTTTTAAATAAAGTCAGACTTTGAGAAAACCATGAAGCTAATTATGTGCTTTATGAGCTAACCTTCTACAGGCAACAGGGTTTGACTAATTGTGGTCACGTGGGCAATTATGGGTCATTCTCACCCAAGATTTGCCATGTGAAAAATCTATTTTAAAAGCCTGGTTGACATTATCACCAGCTTACCACCATCTCCCCACCGTTTCCCCTGTTTTGTACCCTCCAATGCTAGTAGGAGCTGTAAAAGGAAAAGTGTTTTAAATCAAAACAAATAATCGCCATCCTGGTCCTTGGAGAAGAAAGCGCAAAGAAGCATAAGTAGCAATTTTTGTATTAGGGTGAAAAACCAAACTAAACCACAAGGTACAATGGAAATCCCCGTGGGGTGAGAATTAGGCACTCTCTTTTCAAATAGCCATGAGATCTTGGGCCAGGCGCCTTATTTCTCTGAGCCTTAGTTTCATAATATTAGGGTTCGACCAGCTGATTTCTTTATTCTCTTGCATTTGTGGGATTTCTTTTTTGGTACCTGCTTCTCAGATGCCACCTTTTCTCTTATATAAATGGTTCTTTCTCAGCTCGGCCGCTTGGCCCAGTTTTGGAGTGGGGGCCTCTAATGACCTCACTCTGTGTTTTCTTCTGACTATTGTGATACCTGATTACCTCTCTCCCTCTCCTACTTCATGGAAGAACAGGGATTCTGCTGTTTGTTCTGGGCCCTTGCCCTGCTTCCTTAAGCGACTCCTTTCCTTCTTCAGAGATAAGGGGAGAGCATACTGTGTGAATCAGTTCTCCCACTGGTGAGGGATTTCTTAGTCAGTTTTAGAAGATATGGAATCCAAATTGTACGACCAATGCCGTCAAGTGCAACCACTCATGTCCTATCTGAATCACTTCTGTAACCTCTCTATCTGGAAAGGTTTGGTTACCCTGTTACCAGCCTGGCACATGTCCTTTCTACTTTAGCATCTCACTAACTCCTCGCCCTCTGGGATTCAAGTCAGGCCCCACCTCCTCAGGAAGCCTTCCGTCATTCCCCGCCCCCCCCCATCGTTTAACTTCGGCCTGCAGTCCTGACCATCCATTGTGTTCTCCTAATGCCTCGGCTACATTCCTATTATCTCAACTTACCACAGCAGATTCGCGAATTCTTACTGGATGCTCATTTGTGTCTAGTTCATCCTCTTACCCGCGCTTGGCAAAGTACTTAAGCACTTAATTTATCTTTGTTGAGTAATTATTATTTAATACAATTCAGCAGTGGTAGGGATATCTCTAGTGACTTGAGTTCTCTTCTTGGAGCCATACAAAACAAAGAGAATCCTTTTGGCACATGGCAGTTGGAAAGACATTTTAAGACACTGTCGGATCTTCCTGGACTCAGGCCAAAGAGTCTCATTTCCTTTTAACCATGCTTTGTCAGAGTTTAAGCCCTCTTTACCTCTTAGTAACCCAAGCACAATGGTATCTGGTCCCAGAGCAAACTAAAGTAGGGGCAGATGGACATTTGATGTTTTGCTGGATGTGAATGAATGACTATGGTGCTGTTAACTCATCAGCCTTCCAGAATACCCATTTTATTGTGAAGATTAAATGAGCTAATGCAGGTGCGTAGCGCGCTGTCTAGCACAGAGTGTGGCCCGCGAATGTTGCTCACGATTGTATCCTATTCCATGGGGCCTGAGAGCTGTTCTGATGTAGTTTATTCTCTGAAACAACTTTCATGAGTGACCTTTCATTTAGGAAAGAGCACACAAAAGGACACGTTCTGAAATGGCCCTTTCCCGCTCATAGCCATGATGGGGGCAAGGCTTCTGACGATCTTTTCATTTGCCCTCTGCTTATAACCAAAGGACACACAGTTTTGCAATGTTTGCTGGAAGCCTGGTTCCATTTGTGGGCACTGAACAAAAGCTATTTCCCTATAAAAAAGGTACCCACATTCCGATTCCAGTCTTCTGGGCTCTGTTATTACCAGAGAAGCTGACTGGCTCAGTCAGAAACTCTTTTGGGCATAGATTAACTTCTGCTCTACTCAATGTAAAACTATTATTTCTTGTTCTCATCTTTACAATTGCTGTAAGAAAGCCTTAGAAGGTGAATGAGTTTGAAAGGACCCCTCAAATCAAAAGTTGAGGCATTGGAAATGATAACCATGTGAGTTTGTCAGCAGTGGAATGAAAGCAAACAGTGATGAGGGGGCAAAAACAGAGGAAGCCGAGAGGGGAGGATGGCCAACGTCTTAAAGAGAAACAGTGGAGGCCTGGACCAAATCTGAGGCTCAACAAAAGCTCTGTGGCTAAGAGAAGATACGTGTGAACACCTTACAGGAACCTAGAAAGAAAGCCAAGGTAGGATAGTGTAGTTGATGGCAGGTAGAAAGTAGACAGAGTTAATCTTGATGCTTGTCCTTTAAAAGGAAGAGGCCCCACAGCAAAGCCAGGATGCTCCAGCTTACTCCTGGACCCCCGATGTGTGGTCTAGAAGCACAAAAGAAAAGAAGAAGGGACAGAAAATGGTATAGGAAGTTGACTCAGAGGAGCAAAAAACAAGAAATACTGAATTTGGGCTGAGTAGCTTGTAGTGAAAATTCATTTATAAGTTTAAAAAAGTTCTTACTGAGAAGCTGTCAGAACTGCCCTCAATTTTCTGCCAGGATTTGTGGCATTGCTTGTAGGTAAGTGGGTAGAAGTGTTTACTGAAATGTTCAAAGCCATGGAAGTTTGAATCTTGCATAATTCAATTAAAATGTGTATTTTAGTGATAACCAAATCAGAAAAAAAACACAAAGAAATTATGGGGAAGAGTGTGGGGGAATTAAGGACTTTATGCCCACAGTGAATGGATTGTTAGGAAATAAGTGGGGTGTTGATAACAGTGCCCTGTTTCTGGGGGGTCTCTTCTGAGTGGCGACCTGACATTACCCTCATATCATCAGGAAGAACCATTCACCTGTGGAAGGACAAATATGGTGTCACCTCATCTCACTTACCAAAGGAGGTAGTTTGTTAGGAACTATTTTTGTTCTAATAACGGCTGGTAAGGAGTATATTTTGATGGCTAACTTCAGGTAGCCTCATATTGTGCTTCCTGGGGATTAACGATTTCTCTCTCTAGTTTGAAGCTTTCTTGATCTTTCCCATTTCCCTACCGTGGGGCTCCTTCAACACAACTTGAACTTGGAAGTTTTTTTTTTGCTTGTTTCCAGTAGCACACCATCACTCTTACAGGGTAACATGATGACCCTGGGATCTGAAGAATCATATTTGAAGAGCAGGATTTCCTACCATCTAGATTATTTTTCCCCAGAAAGTAATCGATTATGTGGCAAAGCAATCTGGAAGGAGATCTTGGGTTTCATCTGGTAGCTAACATCTCTGGAGAACGTGAACCTCGTGAACAGCTGTGGGGTCCAGTGACTTCCCACGATGGGTCATGTTTATTGTCAAATCCAATCACACGGACCCCCTCCCCCTTATTAGCCATCTTTAAATTGGATTTATAATGGTATGAGGTCTTATGAAGTGCTGGGAGTATTTGAAGAGCTCTTTGAAGATAAGAGAATTCTTTTAATTAAAACGAAGATATCATCATGTCCAATTAGGTCTCTTTGATCTGTGTGGACCGGTGCATGCTGGGACTTGTAGTTTCTGGCAGTGGCTTCTGTTTCTTCCACAGGCCAACAGAAGTCCTCCAGCATCTGGCAAAGGCTGAGGCAAATGACAATGTAGTATGTCATGGTCCACCAATGAACCATTTGGCAGGATTTTTATAATTTTTCTTTTAGCGAATATTTATCTTGTTTTTGTACTATGAGTGGGTGGACGGTGAAGGAACCTGAAAATTAAGACCGTTGTCAAAGAAACTATTTACATTGGCATAGGTGACAATTAGTTCATGGACCTACCTTCCACTCTACCCCTCTGCCAACATGCTGTTCCTCAGAAATAACTATACTCTGCATTCACGAGATGCGTGAAGAAGTTGTCTCCTGTTGTTCTCATGGAGAACAATGAAAAGAAGCATATCTATATTTTTCTTATAAACATGAACACATTAAAAGAATTAGGAATTTGCTCTGTCTGTAACTTAACCATGAGGGTGAAGTAGAAGGAAAAACCATATTGGATAAAGTAGAATTTCTATTAAGTGGATAAGTTTCTTCCTAACTGCTAAGGATTGTATTTATAATTTCTTCAGCTTAAGAATTTGGTTTGGTTCTTAATTTATTGCAAAAAATAGTTCCCTTTCTTTCTTAATATTTTAGTACTTACTTTATAATGAAAGGTCTACGCGAGGATTCTGAGACATGTATGTGGGTGCCATGGCCCCACCAATGAAGAGAAGATGTCCCACCATTGATGGAGCTGTGAGAGGCCATAAAGCCAGAGAGATAAGACCATGGCTTCCTTTCCGGGCATTAATGCCATGTGGTGTTCGGACGCTGTACTTTAATTGAGTCATCTATCTAGTCACCGAAAACTCTCCCCCAGAACAGAGCAGCAACTGGACATCCTGCGTAACCTGAATCCAGCCACGGAAACAATAGGTTGTTCAAGGGGCTTGAGAGATCATCAGAGCCTCACAGGGGCTCTGAATTCCTTGACGTTTCAGAGAAGAAAACCATGTGCTCAAGATCAGAAGGTTTGTGGCTGAGTCTGAGTTGCAGATGCAGGTCTTCTCAGGTTCGAAACACAGGTCTCCCCGCAGTTGCCTTACTTATGTGGTGTGGACGCTCCGATGTCACCATGGGTGTGGACCATGGCTTTGTGCACTTTGCTCACATGGGGTGGCGGAGAGATACCATCCTCAGGAACATGGGGAGCCGGGAGCAGGGTTCCTGTTGGTCAGTGGTCCCAGTGAGAGGCTAGCTGTGCTGTGTGGCAGGCAGAGAATGGGGCTCAGCAGGGAGTGGGTGTTTGGAGCAGATAGATCAGACCTCATGGCTTCCATGAGGGCACAGGGGCAGAGGAGCTTGCAGAGGTACCTACCAAGAGGGTACGCACCCCAAAACTCTCAGAAATATTAGCCATCGCCTTGAATGTATCCCAGTGAGAGGGTATTTCAGAGAAAATCCCCAAAATGGATTGGCCCCTGATTTTAAAATTGACTTCTGTCGTGTATTATCGAATGCTTTTGAAGCAAGTTCTATGATTTGCCCGAGTGAAAACTGGCCATAAGTTTTCAGTCAAGAGTAGATAATGAAGATATGATTATGTGTGGACTCTGGGCTCTTGGTCCCATTTCTGTAAATTAAAAATAATTTCAAGGACCAAACCAGGATTTTTAAGATTCTGCATAAGGAGTCAAATGGAAAGAAAGAGGGGCTGAAGGATAAGTAATAAGAAAGATTTTTCTCTGTCAGAAAGATAATCTCAATCTCTGCCTGAAAACAGAGCAGTGTTTTGACAGAAAATGGGAGTTTTCATTAGCACTGAAAGGAATAAGGGCCATTTTTTTGATGCCAAGAATCAATATCAAAAATAAAACTTAGTATTTATTGGGGCTCACTAGATCCCAGGTGCTGAGCCTTATAGGTAGTATTATCTCATTTAACCCCCAGAAGGACAGTCAGAGCCGTGTATAACCACCCTTTCTATTTTGCCAAAGGATAAACATGCTTAGAGCATGCATGTGGCCAATGCCAGGGCACCACAGCTAGTCAATGGTGGTGGTATTTGGGTTTGAACTCAGGCAGCCTGACTTTAGAGCCGGTCTCAAAAAACCTACAAACTTTCTGAGAGAAGTTTCTTAAGCCTTCAAACTAGCAGCCACATGGCTCCCTTCGACAGAGCCCTGCAGTGAGAAGAGCGTTCTCCATCTGCACTGCCCAGTCAGCAAGGGCCAGCCGTGGCTTCCAAGCACAAGCACTCACGATGTGACTAATACACTGAGAAACTGGATTGTAAGTTTTCAAGCAAATTTTAATTGATTTAAATTTAAATATAAATGCCCACATGTGGCTAGGTGGCTAGGGGCTACCATGTTGAATAGCACTGCAGACAGTGAGTATCTCATGTACGTTCTGGATAATTTTCTCTAATGGTTTGCCTACATGAGCCTATGGGCTCCAATACACCAAAGTGAAGGACAAGAAAAAGGGTGAGGGAGGGAGGAAAAAGGACAGGAAGGAAGGAAGGAAGAGAGGAAGGAAGAGGAAGGGAGGGAGGGAGAGTGAAGGAAGGAAAAAGGGATGGAAGGAGGGAGGAAGTGAGAAAGGGAGGAAGGAAGGAGGAAGGAAGGAAGGGACGGGGGAGGAGGGAGGGATGGAGGGAAGGAGAAAGGAGGGAGGGAGGGAGGAAGGAAGTGAGGAGGAAGGGCAGAAGAAGGGAGGAGTGAAGGAAGGAAGGAGGGATGAAAGGAGAGAGGAATCGAGGAAGGGAGGAAGAAAGGAAGGGAGGGAGGAAGGGAAGATGGAAGGAAGGAGGGATGGAGGCAGGGAGGAAGGAAGGAAGGGCTGACGGGCTCGAATGGAGGGTCTAGTTGGCAGACTAGAAGGGAGGAGGAGGGAAGGAAGGAAGCCTTACCTTTACCTTGAACATTTGCACTTTGACCTGTTGGGAGAATCTGAAGGCCTGGTTGGGTTCTGAATCGGAGCTCTTCAAACTTTCACTCAAAACTTTATGTTTACTGATATTATATTATAAATATTCTTGTCCACATAAAACTCACCGAAAACACAGTTCCTCAGCCTCATTGGGATATTATTAAAAAGAACCTTGTTTCAGTGTATGACCGGGTGACTTTGAATTTAAAAATTCCATTTAGGGGTGCCTGGGGGGCTCAGTCAGTTTGTCTGACTCTTGATCTCGGCCTTGGTCATGATCTCACATTTCGTAGGTTTGAGTCCCACTTGTGGAGCCTGTTTGGAATTTTTTCCTTTTCTCTCTTTGCCCCTCCCCCACTTGTGCTCTTTTTCTGTTTCTCTCAAAATAAAGAAAGTTAAAGAAAAAGTTTGATATTGCAGCTCAAACTTTTCTTAACTGCCCAGAGGGAATGAAAATCTCTCTGGAGGCGCCTGAATGGCTCAGGGGCTTAAGCATCAGATCCTTAATCTCTGCTCAGGTCATGATCTCACTGGCTCGTGAGTTTGAGCCTCAGGTCAGGCCCTGTGCTGACAGTACAGAGCCTGTCTGGGATCCTTTCTCGGCCCCTCCCCTGCTTGTTCTCTCTCTCAAAATAAATCTTAAAAAAACAAACAAACAAAAATCTCTCTGAAATGAGTTACTCATGTCCCATTTATGAATCTCTCATTTTATAGAAACTTTATTCGTAACAGTCTCTTTTCGAGCCAGAAAAGATCTCTGATGATCTCTGGCACTGTGATCAGTAAGATTAAATAAAGCCCAGGGAAATTAAGTGACAAGCCCACTTGTGGCTCAGCTCTTGATCGCAGAGCCAGACCCTTTCCTGAGCTTGCAGTGTAGATTTGCTAGGCTTCTTGGAGCAATCTCGGAGTACGGATTCTGATAGGTCCACACTTAGGGTTCCACAATTCCTACACTGCGATTCTCAGGTGAAGCTTACCTCGGAATCTTCCTGCCGGCCCCGTCCCAAATACCCAATGCCCTTTCTCCTTTGTCTCCGTGCTGCATCGCTCACCTGAGCTCTGATAAGCGACAGACAAAAAAGCAGAAGTCTCCCGATATAATCTCTAGGACAAAATAGTGCTTTCTGCAATCTCTGCGCAGAGATTTGGTGATCGATACCTCTCTGGAGTCTCTGTTCAGTATTGGAAGACAACAAAAACAAACGTCTTTGGAAAAGCTGAGTCATAGCTCGTCCCTAATGTTGGTTACTCTCCCTGAGACCCCATGCGAGTGAGAAGGAGCATTCTCTAGGAACGTGCTTTTAGGGAGGGAAAGAAAAGTCCTCTAAGGGTTACGTAAACAGAGCCCACTGTGACTTTTAAATGAAAAACACCACTGCTGTTTAGATGATTTAGAAGATCTACCATTATAAGTTCTGGGTAACACAATCCACTAAGGAAAAACATAAAATTAGAGTCATTTAAGGAGATTAAAGGAAAAGTAACCAGGGATTACATAATTTAAGGATTTTGAATTGCTTTAACAACGTTACCTAATTACCAGCAAGTTTCTCTGTGAGGAGGTTTCCAAGCTGTATGGGTACTGGAAGAAAGGAGGCTTATTTTAGATTTCAGATATGTCAGTACAGAGACGAGGGAAGAATCAGGCAGAATGTTTGATGACGGATGGGCAGGGTTGGGTAGGGGTTGGAGGCTGCAGTTAGGGCAAATGGGGGATGTTTAGAATATTTCTTGGGTGCTTAATGTTAGGTTAAGTAGGGTTTAATTGGAAGAAGCAGATAGAGACAATTATAACATGAATGTGGCTATTGAGGGGCAATAAGCCGAGAGGTGTTTTGGTCCTAAAATTCCAGAGTTACTTTTCTGTGTTTTATCTCCCCACCTCAACTCCTCCAGGGCACCCACCTTGCCTTATACTCTGTTATTTTCCCCTAGAGCACAGCACTCAGATTTACAAAATAAACGTTGCCGAGCGGTTTAGAAATTGGATTGTGAGACTTCTGCTGTTTCTTACCAGGAAGGAAATCTGCATTTTGACATAAGGAGAGATATTTCAAGGGAAAGAGAGAGGGAAGAAGGGACTGGAGAGAGCAGGGTCTGGGGGAGTGCTTGACTGAAGGGGGCGTGGGGGTCAAGAGCATTCGGAATTCACAATGAGAGACATCTAGGTACTTCTCACTAAGAAGAAGCCAACTATCAATTCAGACACAGAGCCCGAAATGGTGGCATGTAACATTTTGGCAGAAGCAGTAACATCCGACCTGGGAGGTGATGCCCAGAGGGCTGACTGGTTGGAATGGAGGGTCTAGTTGGCAGACGCATTAAAGATGAGAGTAAGCAACTTACAGGAAGTCTCAAGGCCAAGAACAATGCTCTTGTCTTCAGCCGATGGGTGACCCTCCGTGTGGGTTCCACAGTGATACCCCCTCCCAATTCCTGGGTTTATGCTTTAGAGCTCTTTGCAGCTTCCCTTCCATTTCCTCCTCGTTTCAGATCCTTCTCTTCTGCCTCTGCCCCTGGATGAAAATCAAATCACTCTTCCTCCTCCCTATCACAGCGGCCCTGTTTATCATCCTTCTGGAAGTTGCCATTTTGTTGGGGTCATGTTTCTCCAGAGAATGACAGTATGAATGATCAGGTGGTTTTTTTTTTTTTAAACCCATCACTCAAACTCAATTGTGTCAACATATTATATTTTTAAGTAAATGCTTGCCTCACACATGACTGAAAATGCCGGATGCTGGAGCAAGGCAGCTTGGGTCCGTACTTCCTGGCTTCAGCCCCTTGGTCTTCAGACAAGGAGGCTAATGATGGTGCTGTCTTTCTGGGGTCGTTGGGATAATTAAATGAGATACTTTGTATGAAGAACTTAGCACAGTGCCTACTATGTGATTACTATCTTTATTATCATTACACGATGTCAGAAATTTGGGCTCTGAGTGTGAGAAGGTGTTCCGTTTTCAGATCTTCCAATGGCTAAGTGTCTTCCTAATTTGGACTCTAAGTTTTCTGTCTCTAAAATAGACATGGTGACAGCCATGTCTTCTCCACTTTGTAGAAATGTTGTGAGAATAACTGACATTATATTTGCTAGGACTCTGAATCTTTGGAAATGACAATGCGACTCATTCTGGAGTCAAATGTCCTTGATATGTTAGGATTTGAACTATTTTTATATGAAGAAGGGAGACCTTTCCATTAGCCTCATAGTTGTGAAAAGGCACAAAGATGGAAGTAATATGACCACAGGGATTGTCCAGAGAGGAATGAGCCTCAGGCTAAGACTTCCTTTTCCATGAGTCACTTTATGTCACTCCAAAGTACACAGAGAGCAGCCTTTGGCTACCTTTGTTTGCCTGGCCAGGTAGAGTACGACATGAATTTGGGGGCTAAAATTAACAGGAGGAGAAAAGATTGTCGTCAGCGAAGAATAACCATTCCTAGAAGTGTGTATTGAAGGATAGTAAGAAAAGTTGAAGGTTTCTAAGGAAGAGCAATGATACCATTAATTGGAATAACTCAGTTATCACCCAAGATGAGATTCCTACTTCAAAGCAGTCTGATTTGTGACACTTCCTAGAATCGATACAGCGAAGCATCCACGGCCACTGTGGAGAATCAGTTGGGTTGATGGACGCTGTGTGACAGCAGTGAACTAGCATGCTACAGGGATTTGCGGAGTGGTGGCTGGTTTTCCATCTGGGTTTCTCTTGTTCTCCACCCCATAGTCTCTGTTCTCTACTGCGGACATTCCTCCCAATCCCACCCCCAGCAAGTACCTTGGGTGCCTTTGGGAAAGAACACCATTTTCTTTCCACTCGTCCCTCCAAACCTGAATTTTTTTTTTTAAAAAAGAAGCTTCCCTCTTGCTTCTCTCTCGTGTTCTTTCATCACGACACACTCGCCAGCTATTTTTGGTACCTGGGTTTAGTGGGAGAAATGTGTGGGTGGCAACGCTAGGAGGTTGGTTCATTCCCAGTTTGGCTCCCCTGTTCCCTTTGCCCTGGTCCTGGCATTCCAGATCATTCCCTGCCCCCCTCCCCCACCCCTCCCAGGCAGGTTGCAGATGGAAACAGTCACCTGAACCAAGCATTAGTGGTTGCGTCTTCCCCAGGATTCTTGCCCAACCCCTGCTTATCGAATCTTTCCCCTGTAGGTTCTTTTTGAAAAACTCTCCCTAAGGTGCTGTTTGCTCTTTTCTACCTGACTTCTGTGGTCAGTTCAAATTCCTCTAGGCTACTCCTGCAATTCCACAATATTACATCAGCTGTTGTCTCCTCTTGTTTTAGGATCTCCCCATATGGGGTATTTTTCCTTCATTGCATTTGATCAGTTTGAATGAAACATGAGGCTATGGGAACTTGTGACCAGTGTGTGCTCTGGGCAGTCCTGCAACCTCTGTGAAGGAAGGGACTGGCTCCCCTCAGGGTCTCCGTCATTTGTCCATCCTGTTACATCTGAGGGCAATGATTTCTGTGTATTCCGTCCCTTCCTCTATGCCCATAGCCTGAATCAGCACTTAGTACATACAAGGCTCTCACGTGTTTGTGGCATGAATATGTGAATAACTTGTCTCTGAAATTGGGTGGCCTGGAGCCCAGGGACTGGCCCCTGGGGGTCACCTTCATTTTTCTCAGTAGGAATATCAGCAGAGGTGAGACCCACATTAACAGTTCAGCCCTTTCATCGACTCTAAGATGCGCATTCCTCCATTCCCACCCCTGTCCCCCCAGCTCAGGCGGGTCTTAAAGTCTGTCAAGGGAACACACGTTTCACCTGCTAGCACACGCGGTTGGCATCTCACGTAATGCGGAAGCCGGCCAGCCCCGCACTCGTGAGTGGGGACCGAGCGGGGCCGCCACCATGACGGATGGGCCGTCAGAGGCTGGCGACGCTGATTGGCGGTGATGAATTTGCCTTGGTTGTTGGAGAGCAAGTCATCCCAGTCTTGCTGTGGGATCAGGGGATCATCCTTCTCGTCCCTGAAAAGGGGGGTTCCGTGTTCACATGTACATCCTTTGTGCCGCTTGCTGTCCCTCACTTCTGGTGGGAGAGGAGTCAGGAGAAGCACATTCCAGCAATCCCTTCGCTGTTCCAGTTAAATAAGAGACTCGAAGCCCGTTCCTTACAGGCTGCCACCTTCGTCCATCATTCTTCACCTCCAACAGGATGTCGTCGTGCTGGGGGAATGGTTCTGACTTATAATTAGTAATGCAGCGTATGAAATTTGTAATAGTGCTTGCGTACCCTTCAGGATGAAAGGTGCTCCATAAATGTAAGCCATGATGATTTTTGCCAGCTAAATATAAAATTTCCACTAAATGCCACTTAACATTGTTGCTTTAAGGATATTAATTAGGCCTTTTAACCATACAATGCAATTATAAGTCTAATTGAAAATAATTGGTCAACACGGAGGAGGAAAAATGCCTAAACCAACCGGTAAGCAAAACAGTCAGATTGTTAAGGCTCCTCTAGTTAAGAGTTTACTTTAGGTGAAAAAAGGGCAATTAGCCAGCTCTGTCTTGGTGGGTAAACAATCTTGTAAAGTGTGAGATTCCAGCAACCCTATAATTAATCCTGAATACAATGGTTGATAAGGGCCAGAAACTTAGGGAGCTGAGCTTACACATCCTACCTTTCCACCAAGAATCCTTTCTCTGGCTTTGCAAATGCTATTTTCACCTTATTTCCATGGAATAAATCCCATGCCTCCCACCATCCAGCCCCCTTGTTGTGGGGGGAAAGGGGTTTCAGGTTTAGAAAATACTTTGTGTTGCTGTTGTCCTCCAAGGCTCTCGGACTGACAAAGCTCAAGGGAAAAAACATTCTTTTTTCCCCCCGAAAGAAAAAGAAAAAAAAGGGGGGGAAACCGGGACCTGGAGACTGTGGCAAGCTTTACAAATTGGCACAGCCTTATCAACAGCATTTCATGGTTTTTTGGAATCCATTCAAAGGAGAATTTCCTTTGTACGAGACGGTTGAAGCTTTTTATGATTTAAAGCTATATTTGAGAGTTGATGAAAATTGCTTTCGAGTTTTCCAGACTCTCAAAGCATCGATACCGATTGTTTACTCTTATAAATGTACCTTCTTGCAGGCGTGACTTGCTCTGGGTCTTAGCTGCATAGGTGCTATTTCCCCTCACTGTGGTTTCCTTCCTTCCCCTTCCTTCCTGCTATATTAGAGGATCATTAGGTGTGTCACTCAAGGCTCCTACCAATTTCCCCTGTCCATTAAGTAGGAACCGAGGGCCAGTCCCTTATGGTCAGGGGCCGACTTCTGTGCTGGAAGGTGACTGTCAATTTCACCCAGCAGACACAAGGGATTAGATGGTCTTCTGGATTTCTAGGACTCTGGGCCAACCCCTCAACACTCTGCTTCTCTTCTACACACTCTTTGAGGGCAAAGACCAAGGTCTGTCACATATTGTTTTCAGTCCTGGGCACACTGGGACACATGCCATTATTTTAACACCCGCATGACAAATCCTGTTAAAGAATATAATTAAAGTGAACAATCTTCCTAATTAAAAAAAAAAAAAAACCCAAACAATCTCAAGCCCCAGCCAATGACTCATTTATTAAAACAATATTTGGCAATGCAGAATTCTCTCACCAAGGAATTTAGAAACCTTCAGCCTTCCTAGCGTAGGATCTTACCTGTAGAGTCACGCTCCCGTCCCTAAAGATGGAAAGTGAGTATCAACGACTAATGCTTAAGACACTTGTGTCCTGTTAAGGCTCACCATGACTGTAACTGGGTTCAGAGGTCTTTGAAAGAACAGTGTCTGTGATCGAAAATGTGCTATTTCAGGTTCTTGCTCTGCTATCCACAGGGGGAGAGATCTTGGGTAAATCTTTTCATTTTGACAAGATTTAATTCTCCGTAGTCTGTAAAACATTGTCCCCGCAGAGCTAGGGGGTATATATAGTGGGATACTTATTGCGCTAGCGTCCCAAACTATATGTGTAGATATACAAAATTTATTGCAGGGACAAGTGTTAGGGCCTTGTGCAGTAAACTTGTAGCTACAGAAGAGGAATGAATGGAAGGGGAAGTATTTAGGATTGGCCGACAAGTGGGGACTCGAAGACCAAATGGAAAGTTGAGCTAAGAATCAAAGGGAGGCAGCATTCCAAAAATTGCTGCAATGATTTTCTTGATAGTGCTGACTCCTACCGAGGTGATATGTGTTTTTAAATGTTTTTTTATTTATTTAATTTATTTTTGATACAGACCGAGACAGAGCATGAGAGGGGGAGGGGCAGAGAGAGGAGACACAGAACCGGAAGCAGGCTCCAGGCTCTGAGCTAGCTGTCTGCATAGAGCCTGACGCGGGGCTCGAACCCACGAACCTGAGATCTGACCTGAGCCAAAGATGGAGGCTTAACCGACTGAACCACCAAGGCGCCCCTATTTATTTATTTTGAGAGAGAGAGAGAGAATGTGGGGTTAAGGCAGAGAGAGAGAGAGAATCCCAAGCAGGTTCCACACTGTCGGCACAGAGCCCAACTTGGGGCTTGAACTCGCCAACTGTGAGATCATGACCTGAGTTGCTGAGCCACCCAGGTGCCTTCCTGGAGGTGATATTGTTTTTAAAAAAATGAAAGGATTTGCTAACTATGTCATTAGGATAGATATGCGTGCCAAAGAACAGGCTTTTTTTTTAATTATGAGAGAAGTTAGTTACTGTTTTAATTACTTAGAAAGTGATTATATGAAGCGTCTCCCGATCCTCCTCCGCTTTTGGACTGCTTGAGCAATTTACTGTGATCAAGAACATATTCATACAGAATAGTTTCTTTAAACACAAAACTCAGTTGCAGTATAACGGAATTCCTTGCATGACAAATGCTCATTTCAGTCACTAAGAGTCTTGCCTGAACTTCATCTTCAATGTTGTGAGGAAAAGTGAATTTCAATATTTGGGTAAAGCCCTGTGGAAGACGGAGAATATGATCAATAGGAACTATAATTTGTTTCTGCTATTGTTTGAATTTCTAAGCAGGGACATTTCAGACTCTCCCTGCTTAATTGAAACCCAACATGCTAGAAAAACTTGTTAGAAATCATGGAAATAGAGAATGTGAGTTATGAAGCCTTGCTTGTGACTTTCAAAGGACAGAGAAATTGGGGCACCTGGGTGGCTCAGTCGGTTAAGCCTCCGACTTTGGCTCAGGTCAGATCTCAGGTTCGTGGGTTCAAGCCCCGCGTCAGGCTCTGTGCTGACAGTTAGCTCAGAGCCTGGAGCCTGCTTCCGGTTGTGTCTCCTCCTTTTCTCTCTGCCCCTCCCCCTCTCATGCTCTATCTCTCTCTGTCTCAAAAATAAATAAAACATTTAAAAAAAAAAGGACAGAGAAAATCAATTTTTAGGCGTACTTACATGTATGTGCCATAGACTCTGATTATGTCAGACACGTGGTAAAAACACACCGTGTTAATTTACATGCCATTGAACAGTTGTTCCTATGTCTTGTGGCTTATATATATATTTTTTCCCTTTTTTATAAAAGCTTTCTCCCATAAATTGTCATATGGATAAACTTCAAAAGTCATCCTAAAAATTCGGACCCACCCACTGCCCCAACATTGCCTGGTGGGTGGGTGTGTGTGTGTGTGTGTGTGTGTGTGTTTGGGGGGTGAGGAGTGCCTTTATTGCAAGAGAATGAGGTTATAAAGTAGCAGAGGCAATTCCTTGAAAATTCAAGCAACTGTCCTCCTGTGGATGAAGGGGGAATGCAGGAGCCAACATGTAAATCCGAAATCACTCAGTCAGCTTGTTAAATATTTTGGGACTGAAGTTTGACCCCTTGAGAGCCACCAACCACAATAGAAATATTTTGGCCATTTGATATTCATGAGACTGGAGAGGTTTAAGATGAGCTAAGGACTCAATGGGGGGCGTGTAGGGGGGAGGTTGGCTTTCTAATGTAAACACCATTATCATTTGGAAATCAATTAGCTCCTTGCAAGGAGGGAACGCGGAGGCCAGGGCGCACTAAACTACTATTGTGAGCTGGGGCTATTTGCTTTAATTAAGAGACGACTGACTGGATAATTGTCTCAAACCAAGGAGCCGGGAAGGGCCAGAAAACTACACTTTGCCTTGGTGGACAGCAACGCTCGGGGGGAAGGGAAAACCTCCTCATCAGGCTGGTCTAAAGCAAACTTTGCATCTGGAAACTTCCCTGAATAAGGAAGCCAGCCCCAAACAACAGGGGGAAAATGCAAAGCAGAGACCCCGCTAAAGCGCTTAGGCTCTCCTTCAGAGTTTGCCTTGTTTCCTTCCGTATCAGGAAGATCTGTGTAATCAAAGGTTTTCTTTTGCCCTTTTCCTTGCCAGAGATTTCAAATGTGTTATAAAAAAGTAATTTTGAACTGGAACATCAGTGCCAAAATGTTAGTCGCATTAATGGGAAAGCATCGCACTAAAACCTGAAGCGAAAATTGGTTGAAAAAAAAGTTCGGTAACCAGTAATCTAGAACGTCACCTGCCTGGGCGTCCGTAATATTTTCTGTGGGGTGTGACGTGTGTGAGGCACTTGAGGGTAAGCAGGAGCCGGGCACAGGCAGGCTGGCCCGCACTATCCTAAGGGCAAAGGGAGCCATCAAACAAGGGAGTGTGGTGATTAGGTAAATGTGCATGTTTTAGAAAGTTCATTCTGATAAGAAGGCCGCGACTGGTTAGGAAAAGGCCAGATGAGACACAGATTCCAGGCTTGTTCTGATCATTCTTGTGAGATGCCGGTGGCCAGGGCCAGGGCGTAAGCAGGGGGGACGGTATTGGGAAGGAGGAATCCCACAACTTTGTTGTGACTTGGAAGGGTAGGGGTGAAGAGGATGGGGAGTCAGAGACCATTGTGAGTTTCTGGAGGAGGGAAACTGAGTCTGTGGAGGTTTTTATTGATCATCGAGGAAGAGCTGTTCGGGAGAGAAGCAGATACGCATCATTGGGGTTCCTTACTCAGTGCAACACATTTTTGGTACCCTAGCGGTGGCCTCTGTGTGTGTGTGTGTGTGTGTGTGTGTGTGTGTGTGTGCACCTGTGTGGTTTAGCAACTTCGAGGGAATAAAAGAACCTGAAGTATTATCTTACTATCACTACAGCCTTTATTTCTGAGTGTGTGAGATTTTCCACGTCTGTTTTATCGTTTGGTGTTAACTGAGTGAGTAAAGGCATCTCCAAAGGACTTTCTATAGTTTAGGAAGCCCTGTTAGGCAGCTGATAGTGACTAAATAGGAACAAAAATAATTCCAAAGTGGATCATTTGCTTTAAAAATAATTAGGTAATTTTCCTTCAGTTTCTCCTACATATTCACATATGAAATGTTTAATGCCTTACATATTACCATTTTTCCTTTTGTTGTTTTATAATGTGTACATCTATAATGATAGCCAACATTTGTTGAATACCGAGTCAATGTTTTATATATATTAATTCATTTAATCCTTCTAACAGCCAAATGAGGTTATCATTTATTATTATTATTATTATTATCATTATTATTATGACCGTCTTTGAACAGATCAGGATATTTGGGCACAGGGTTCTGGAAGCATACCCAAGATTGTACAACTGTTAAGGCACACAGCTCGGATTCAAACTCAGTCCGGCTTCCAAGTCCACACACTTTCCCAATGTGCTAAACCTGCTCTCACACCACAGCGCCATCCGCGGAAACTCGAAGGAGAATCATCCTTCAGAATCCTGCCACCCAGCGCATCACATCCCTGTTCCATGACTTCGTCTTTGACTTTGTCTGGGCTCATTCTTTTTGCCTTCAACATCTACCTAACCTCTAGGTAGATTTTAAAATTTGTTTCTCCTGTTTTTAACTGTATCAGTAGGTCCTCCTCGGCTATGAAGACACATTCTACTTACACTTTATGCCAATTTCACCTCCTGATGATGTTGGAAATACCCCCAAGGCAGGAGTTAGGCTTCCCAGTTTCCTATAATTCCCCCAAATACCATTACTCTCATAGCGACATCCTGGTAGTCAACGGTCAACTCTCAACTGATGGGAGGTGTAACAAGGTTGGATCTAAGGAGAGGAGTAAGTATTCAAACACTTTGATGGTAGCAAGCTGGGCAATAAACTGTTTTTATTTAACCCTCCTGTGAACCCTACTATATACCTGGGGTTATAGATATTGTTATCAGCCCATCTGATGAGCAGGGAACTGAGGCACTGAGAAGTTAGGTAGTTTGCCCCACGTCACCCGGCTAGTAGATAGAATAGTTGGAATTTAAACCCAGGTCAGTGGGAACTGGATGTGGGTACCTGTGTGTCTGCCACAGGGGAGGTGCAGCCCCCTCTGTTTAGAGCCTGTGACGACCAGCTCCCCCATGAGATGGGGAATAAATCTTCACATCCCACCTGCCTTCCCGCTACCCAGTGTAGGTGCGAAACAAAAATCATTTAAGGCAAACATCAGAGCCCCGCTTGGAGTGATTTGTATTTGTCTGCTCTTTGCTGTTAACAAGGCGTGTAACCTCATCTTGACCCAAATTAACTCTGATGAATACAAAGCTCTGACCGCAGGCTCCGTAGCCGACCGGCTGGTGTGTGCTCCACTTCACATTTCTCAGCTCTAAACAATTAAATCTGCCCCGTTGGCCAGCTTTGGTGCCTTGTCACGAAAACGGGAGACTTATTCAATCCTTAACTCATGTTACTGAGCAACCGATAGGATTAAATAAGGAGATTTTAGTCCCTGTGCATCAGCCAATTCCTCAACATACTTATGTCAGCTAAAGAGCATCATTTTTCCTAATTAATTAAGGTGAATCCTCCCATTTATACATACGGTAATCTTGAAGTGCAAAATAATCTCAGAAAGAAAGACCTCACTGCCTGTAAAATATCGATTATTGTAAACTATTACCCTGGGGCATGCTGTTCACGGTTAGCTGTCCACTGTTTTTTAATTTTTGGCGTAGGTAACATAACTCCAGTCAATGGTACAGAAGAACTCAAGGTCCTTCTTCAATGTGGATTTCGATGCACTGACAATATTTTCTCAACTATCTCTGGTGAAGGATTATTTTTCTCCCCCTCGATCCATTGTAGACATAGGCTTTTGTAAATACAGTAAGTTTTGCTGCAATGTCAAATTGTGTGCTTTCATTTTTTTAAAATTTTTAATGTTTATTTATTATTGAGACAGAGAGAAACAGAGCATGAGCAGGGGAGGGGAAGAGAGAGAAGGAGACACAGAATCTGAAGCAGGCTCCAGGCTCTGAGCTGTCAGCACAGCACCTGATGTGGGGCTTGAACCCACCAACTGTGAGATCATGACCTGAGCCGAAGTCGGATGCTTAACCGACTGAGCCCCCCCCCGGGCGCCCCATGTGTGCTTTCAATTTTTACACTGACCTTGCTGCCAGCTGGCACGCAGCTCATGAGTGGGCCCCACTTTGGAAAGTGCTACCAGATGACCTCTCAGTGTCTCTTCTTTTTAATCATTTTTTTATCTGTTAATTATTTTTTAAGTTTATTCATTTATTTCTTTTGAGAGAGACAGACACAGAGTGAGTGGGGGAGGGAGAGAGAGAGAATCCCAAGTAAGCTCTGCACTGTCAGCACAGAGTCCCACACGAGACTTGAACTCCCAAAACCGTAGATCTTGAGCCAAAACAGAGACTCAGACACTTAACCAACTGAGCCACCCAGGCGCCTCATTAATTTTTTAAAAATGTTTGTTTATTTATCTATTTATTTATTTTTGTGAGAGTGAGGGAGGGTCAGAGAGACAGGCAGAGAGAGAATCCCAAGCGGATTCTGCGCTGACCACACAGAGCCCGAAGTGGGGCTCTAACAAAGCAGAAGGTCATGACCTGAACCCAAGTCAAGAGTGGATGCTTAACCGATTAAGCCACCCAGGCACCCCTCAATGTCTCTTTAGGTTATACACACAGGCTCTTGGCTGTTGTTTTCCAACTGTCTTATTAGCGAATGACAGAGGCCTCATTAGTGTACACATTTTTTTTTTTTCTTCTCGATTTGGGTCTTCTGTGGTGTCTAGGTTCCACAGCAGTCAAGAATGGGGCATTGACTTCTGGGAAGGTGTTCTTCATCTAAAATTTGCTTCAGGCACTCAATTGTCTCTAAGAAGCAAGGCTGAGATTTCATTGTCTTTCAAGAAAAACACTAGACTCAATATTATTCTAGTCATATCTGAGGGAAGTCAGCCGTCCTTTGCAAAGCTAATCAGAGCCCTCCTCCAGTATCTTCCGGCTCCCGGGACAGGCTTTGCTAGTGCTGTTGCGGCATTATCAAAGGATAGATTTTATGAAAGTGCTAGAATGTCTCTGTCTTCAGAAAGATGAGTCTTTAGGTGCCTGTGCCTTTTTGCATTCATTGTGTTTTGTTAGTAGGAAGGGCTGCAGAAAGCAATAAGGTCAAAAGCAGATGCCTGAAAATAGGTATCAGCGATGTAAAAATGTTGATATTCTTTAATCTGATCATTGTCATCTCTGGAAATTTGCCTTATGAACATTTCTGGAAAGAAAAAAATCTAAACAATGAGGGTATTGATTGAATTCTTACTTGAAAATAATAATAATAATAATAATAATAATAATAATAATAATAATAGGAAACAACCTAAAGTTACCCCTGCATTGAAATGATTAAATCAGGCAGTGTTGATACATACAATAGAAGAAGTCGAGAAAATAATCATGGAAACTATGTAGAACGCAGTTGTTCATGTAAATGTTATGTGAAAAAATATAACTGAGCCTCCCGCTTTGGCCGGATGTCCATGTTGGTCCCTGGCCTGGTCGCTCTGGCCGTCTCCCTGCTCTGCTCTGAATGACATGGGTGCCGACTCCGCGGGTCCCCTGTTGGAGCTTCCCGCTGGATTCTGTCACTGCTGGCGCGCAGGAGGCCAGAGACAGGGAGGAAGGGAGAAGCCAGGGGATCTCGCCTCCCCTGTGCTGCCCTGGCAGCAGCTTCGCCACAGCGCCTGCTCCCACCCACAGACACACTCACTGTGGTCCCAGCTACTGCTGGGGGACAGGGCCACTACCTTTGGTAACATGTTTCCTGCCTTACTACCTAAGGATGGGAGCCAACGCCCCACTGTCTTCTGTTTGGCTTCTAAGCTGTGCTATCATTTCTCTGTGTTGTCTTCACTATATATTAAATATGTGTGTGTTTTCCTTCCATCCTTCCTTCCTTCCTTCCTCCCTTCCTTCCTTCCTTCCTTCCTTCCTTCCTTCCTTCCTTCCTCCCTCCCTCCCTCCTCCCCTTCCCCTCTCCTTTCCTTCCTTCTTTCCTCTTTGGCTTGAATCTGAAAAATTCACATGAGTTTTGGAGTCTGGCGGGGGTATTCGGGAGGGCTTCTTGGAGGGCAGAACTGCATGGTGAAGGGCCATTGTTTGGGGCCATGAGCAAGCCAGGGAAGCAGGATTTTGTGACGGGTTGGGGGCGTGTAGATGGAGTTTGAAGACCACTCTGGGCTCGAAACTGAGAAAGAAAGAAGCATATTTAATTATTTATATCCCCCGTTCCTCATCTGGAACAAAGAATATGTGCAAGAATATGGGAAAAACGAGAGTGGAGTTGGGATCTTACCAGAGGGGCCGTAGACCCACGTGATTGTGTAACACACGTGTGTGGTGGCCGCAGCCTCCACACTGGCAGTTCCTGGTGTTTTTGTGCTCATGTGCTTCCCGCCCCGCTCCCCCTCCCTAACTAGGGCTGACTCTGAAGCTTGGGAGATACTGTGGAAATGTCAACGTGTGACTTCTGATGTTAGGCATAAAAGACACGGCGGCTTCTATCCACCTTCCACCTTGCATCACTTGCTCTGGGACCAAGCCAGGGGCCATGTCATACTGTCATTGTCATTTTAGCAACCTTAAAAGGAGATCCGTGTGGCAAGAAACGGAGACTTCCTGCTAACAACCAAAACCAATTGGCCAGGGAAGCAAGGGCGCCCCCTTGGAAGTGAATCTTGCCACCCCACTCGAGCCTTCGGATGATGCGGCGTGGCCAACAGCTTGACTTCAGCCTTGTGGGAGGCCCGGAGCTGGAACCATCCAGTTAAGTCACTCCTGAGTGCCTGACCCACAGACACTGTGGGAGATAGTAAATGCTCGTGGCTGCTTTAAACCACTATGTTTTGGGGGTAATTCTTGGCATATATGTATGTGTATTCCACACATTAGGCATATCATTAATTAGTGGTTCAGATATGGAAACTCTGGGCTCACATAACAGCATGTTTTATACTCCCCCCCTCATGTAAATTGTGATGCCTTGGAAAAAACCTCTGGTTTTTATCGTGTGATCTAAAGGCAGAGCATCATAGGGTAGTTCCTTTCTCATGTCCAAATTTAGTCCTCCAAAACAAATCATAGGAGTGCCAACAATCCAAGGCTAATTCCTTAAATGTAAGATCTATTTCAAGCTTCTTGGCATTTAAAATGTTAATCTTTCTAGAGCCAAAGGTTAAACTAGTCTTTAGATTTTTCAAAGATATTACTGATTCATTCTGGCTACGGAGCCTCTTAAAGACCCCAATGAAGCAGGACTGACTCAAAATCACGCAGCAACTCCCAGCAGTCACCACAACCATTGGGAGGGATGGGAAAGACCATTCAGGGCGGACAGGCAAGCACTTTCTCATGCAGCATCAACGAGGCGTTTTTGTTACTGTTTTTTCTTTTTTTTTGATTAACTACTTGTGTATTTCCTCTTGGTCCCAACAGCAGCTCCCTCTGCCCCTCTCCCCTGCTGTCCCCATCGGAAAATCCACAGCCACAACTTTTCCCAGCCTTTTATCTGCCTCTGGAGAATCGGGGAAGCCAAGGGGAGCATTGTTCCTGTGACAACTGTCCTGTCCTTCGGGGCACAGAAGCGCGGTGGGCGTCATTGCCCACAGGAGCGTATGCGGAGGGAAGCCTTAGGTATTGTGCCTCATGCCACAGGTTAGTGGCGGCCCCTCCCCTGGGAGGCTTGGCTTGGGATCACTTCTGTTTGGCTGTTCTATGTGCAACCTTGGCATGTAATCAGCAGGGAAAATATTCATTACTGCCTGACTGTCTGCCGAAGACAATTTCAATTATTCTGGCATTTCAATGGATGAAGAAGCCCTTTAGGCTGGCCCGGGAGATTAGACTTACAGGCTCTGTAAATTAGGAAAGTTACAATCAGTATATTATCTGGCAGGCAGCTGTGGGAGAGACACAGCAGGCAAAGAGAGACAAATTGCTATATTCTGGTTGCGGTTTTGATATATCAATTTACAAGTTTAACATACACATTTGTGAAAGAATGATTTTGCATTTCCTAAATCACTTTTAACTGCCTGCGCTCGAAGTTTCTGAACCTGTACCTTGAATGGTCGGCTCGCATTGCTGACGTTTTGTTTTAAAGCCCAATTTCAGCTGGGGAGAAAATATTGCTGAGGACAGAGCTTGGGAATTAATGTTTCCTAAAGTTATTCAAATAATATAATATATGGCACTTAATCAGAATATTCCATTTGCGGAAATGTGAATAACGTCCTATGGAAAGGCTTTTTCTTTAATGCCATGTTTTTCCTGTCTTTCCCCTCACCTAGATTCTCTCTGTTGTGATTATTTTATTGACATATTTAATATATATGATTTCACCATGCCTGTCTGATGTGATCCATCTGAAAATAAAAATAGCGAGTATAATAACCTATCACAATACTTTGCACACAGTTGCATAAATGAGGTCTGTTGGTAAAGAAGTTTTTCGTGATTCTTCAAGTTCTTTCTGAACAATTTTGATATCTTAGCCCTCCCCTATCATTTGAACAATAGATTTACTTTTTACCTTTGTAAAATTCCTTTAAAAATACATTTTGAGGCTGCTGAATGCTTAGAGCTATGCTTCAAGTAGAGTTAACATTTCCTGGCTGAGTTTAAGCTGATTTTCAGAAAAATTGTTTTGCGTTTGGTTTATATGAAAAAAATGTTTTTTTGAGCTTGACGGTTACCTTGAAAACAGTGTTCATCTTTACATTCGCCGGGGTCCTTTATAAAACAAGTCAAGAGACGTAAAGAATGATTAACATACAGGTATTTATGAGAGCTTTATGAACAGCCTGTGGTCCATTAGCCCCCAGATAACTCCCACTCTCTCACAGGCCTCTCTCTGAAATTCAGAACAAGCACACAGAACTCCAGAAGAAGCGTCTTTGCTCTGGAAATATTTACATTTACTGGGTAAAGCAGGCGGGCGGGCTTGGCTCTACCGTCATTCTCAGTTTACTTAAAAAGAGTTTTAGAGTTTTAAGCTGAGAAGGCTGTCCTGGGCACTGGTGTGAAGTTATCCTGGGTGTTAGTGACTCGCCTGTGACGGGGCCTTGCTGTCGGGGCTGAATTCAGCACGCCTTCCACGGACTCTCCCCTCGACCCCCTGTCAGAAAGGCGTTCATCAATCAGTAGCATGGAATTCATTTCTTCCCTCCCTGTTTACAGAACGAGATTGCCCACGAGGGACAGCGCCTGTCGGGGACAATACTCAGGAAGTGCTGTTGATCACAGGCCCTGCCGCTGCACGGTGGCCTTGCCCAGCACATTGTGCTGCGGTGTTTTCTTGTGGGAACCGTCGGGCCAGTCCAGGCAAGCACCTGTGACTCTGGACCGGACAGTTCCAGGCTGGAGAATTTAAGAGACAACCGAATAGAGTTTTCGTGCCCTATTAGATAATAATGAAAGAGATTTATGAAATAAAGAAATTCCTGTTAGTTTGGAAGCCGGAGCCCACACTCCGTGTTTCGACAGCAGATGGATGGCTACCCCTGACTAATCCTGGTTTGTTTCTGGCGTGGATTTGTGTCCCTGGCCCGGTGAGATGGTGAGGGCTTCCTCCAATCTGGTTAATGCTCAGAAGCAATGTTTGAGTCTTAGACTAATTATGGGCCAATAACTGACATTTTTTCTCTAATGTGAAGACTGGTGCCAGGAAAAACTCAGTGAGATTTAACATAAAAGCAAGATAAAACAATTAAAGTGGAAGAATATTTGATTAAGTGGATCACTGACTTATAGTGGGGCAAATTGAAATTGAAAGGAGAGTGAACTTTTTATGGTAATCATATCTTACGTTCATTATCAGAGACTGTGCGTCTTTTATGCTTTTGCGATTTAAAAAGAAATAAACCTGTTTAAGGAAGAGTTTTCCTGACCGGCATCATTTTTTTTTTTTCTTGCCTTCTCCTGAGTTATGGTCTCTTTTCGTTGCAAGAGTCGAATCAATCATATTCGAGTAAACTCATTGCAAAACGTGCAGTCGACATTTGAATAGACAAAAAAAAAGTGTAGTAACAAGGTCACACATGGCAAAACACACACAAACACTTTTGTTTTGGTGACAGCGCTTGATGTACACTTCCATCGGCATTTATTTGGTATTTGCAAAACTCGCAGCCATGGCAACCTCCCTTCACATCCCTGGTGCGGAGAGCAGCAGGACGCCACGAGATTTGGTATCAGCCTTGGGACCTTGTGAAACAGCTACGTGCCGCATGCCACTTCTTGTCTCGAGGCTGGCTCTGTTGCGCTTGGAATTAAACTGTTTCTGAGGCTTGCGTTAGCAGGTGCCTGCCGCGTGCTCCCGACATTCCGCCTCACCAGAGCTGGCCCTGGCTTTATGTGAGCCCATGTGGGGGGTGGTGTGGGTGCTGCTTCAGAAAAGGGGACAGGACGGAGCGCCAGCAAACGGAGAGGAGGCAGGGCAGCATAGGTGGGGCGGAGGAAGAGCCAAGATTGGTGATAGGGAAATTCTGAGAGCTTTTTATTTTTATTTTTATGTATTTATTATTGTTTTTTATTTTTTAAAAAGTTTATTTATTTGGGGGGGAAGAGATAGAGGGGTAGAGAGAGAGGGAGACAGAGCATCTGATGCAGGTTCTTTTATTTTAAATGTTTTTGTTAATTTTTGAGAGAGAGAGAGAGAGAGACAGTGTGAGCAGGGGAGGGTCAGAGAGAGAAGGAGTCACAGGATCTGAAGACAGGCTCCAGGCTCAGAGCTAGTGGTCAGCACAGAGCCTGATGCGGGGCTCAAACCCATGAACCGTGAGATCATGACCTGAGCCGAAGCCAGACTCTTAACTGACTGAGCCACCCAGGCGCCCCTGATGCAGGTTCTGAGCTATCAGCACAGAGCCTAGTGTGGGGCTCGAACTCATGAATTATGAGATCATGACCTGAGCTGAAGTAGGATGTTTAACCAACTGAGCCACACAGGCCTCAAAGAGCTTTTTATTTTTCATTTATTATAATTTTTTTTAATGTTTATTTGTTGAGAGAGAGAGAAAGAGAGTGTGTGAGAGAGAACTAGTGAGGAGAAGCAGAGAGGGAGACACAGAAACTGAAGCAGATTCTAATCTCTGAGCTGTCAGCACAGAGCCTGATGTGGGGCTTGAACTCACGAACCATGAGATCATGACCTGAGCTGAAGCCGGACACTTAACCGACTGAACCACCCAGGCTCCCCCCAAAATGTTTCTTTATTGCTATTTTAAAATTGTCTGTATCAGAAGAAGCCCCTGAAACAACTAAAGACTCCAAGAAGGAACTCTCCCCCGAGGTCCTGTCCCGACACTCCGCCCCTCCAGGTGTGTGGCCCCTGGTGACACTCGCTCCTCTGGTCCCTGGCTCCCTTGTGTGTGAAAGGTGGGGGTGTTCCGGGGCTGGCTAAGGCTCTAAGAGACCGCGACTCTGACTGTCGTTGAGAATGGGAGAAAGGACATCCATCCTGTCTGCTACCACTGGACTGTACACATCCCCCCAAGAAAATTACATGGGTAGTTAGGCTGAATTAGGGAAGACACTGTCGGCTTTTCAGAGGAAGCCGTTGTTGAAATTCCTGTAACCAAGGCGTAAACAGATACACAATGGACATCTTGGTGGTGTTGTCGTCAAAGGAGGGAGCTGTGGAACTGACTCCAATTTTGTCAGCACACTTGTTGTTGCCAGGCGTCCTCACCATGGAGTTAAGGGACACCCGGTGACATCTGTTCACCCTTTCAGAGATGCGCTTTTGTACGGCTGCTCCATGACATTTCCTCCCCCTGGTACCTTTGCTCAGGACATCTGCTTTCAAGTCATTCGAAACCAGAGCAGTGAATCAGACTTGAGAAACCAAAGAGAGCGGGACAGAAGTGGGGGGTCCTGGTGGGGTAGACGGGGGTGGGAAAAGAAGGTTGCCATAGACTGTCATCACTGACCTACATCGCTGGTAATTCCATAATTTGCTCACGGAACTGCTTTTTCTGAAACAATTTTGCTTCAGTGCTGCTGGCCCATGAGTGTTTTTTAAGCTTGTGAGATCAAATCCATAATTACAGACATTCACAGTGCTGATGGTCTTAGGAAGAAATAGCCAATGGACCTGTTTGCAGGAGCCTGCTTGATTAATGTATTAAATTCATCCATCCTGGTAACTGACATACGTACTCACTCTCACTATTTGCGTCGCCCTTTGCTGTGCACAGAGGTTTTGGCAGAGGCCCTTTGGGCAGGCTGCTTCATCTCACTCCGCATGTAAATCCGGGTGGTAGGATTTTTATGAAGCTACCGTGAGGACAAAATGAGGTGATAAGTGACAGGGGTCTTTCTAAATTGTAATTTGTAATATACAGATACTACAGAGGTGTTTTTCAGATTCTCAGAAATCTTATTCCCCACCCAACCAGTGCTCCTGGGGGAGGTGCTCACCAGACAAAGTGAAAACACTATGAGACAGAAAGGCCTGGGAACCAGGAAAGCGGGCACAACCCAAGAAAGAAGGGAAGGAAATGCCCAGGGGAGTGGCCAGGATGCCAGCTGTGAAATAGACTAGTCTTCAGACTGGACCAGGAAGACTGTGTGCCCTGTCCCAGGAAGGGTGTCTCCCAGAAGATGAACTTCATACAAATTTGAAGATTTTGGGAGAAACTTTGGAGATCCTCTGGGACAGTTCAAGTTTAGAGTAGTGTTAGGTTCATAGAAAACTAAGCAATTATTGAAACACGAGGCAACCATTAACTCTAGGAAAAAGGAAAACTTTAATAAGAAAGGAAAAGCATTGTACGGTTCAGCTTTGAAAATTTTGCCTCGGAATGAGGCAAACGCTAAATTCTGATTTAACCAAATTTATAATGTGACTTCCTTGGAAGGATCAGGGAGGGGAAAGAGGGTGGATTTGGGAGGAAAAGTCTTTTCAGAGTAGGATGTCAAAACAGGTGATGACTGAAAATGAAACATCTCGAGATGACAATGCTTTATGAAATGAAGGTGAATACTAGAACCAACAGCAAAAGAATTGCAAAATTTTAAGTGGTTGCCTCCAGGAAATGGAACGTAACCATGAAAGGATTGGGGCACAGGATGGCGTTTCTTTTTCTAGGGTTTGTAGTTTTATTTAACTTTTGAAACAATGTGCATATGCTACTTTGATAAGGCATAATGGATTTTAAAAATCTATTGGGTGGATGTATAACATGCTAAGGAGATGATAGTTTAATTTTGGCAACTGTGAATTCATGGGTCGCTGGCCCAAGGCTGTGTTGTAATGCCTGTGAGAATCCAGAAATTTGAGGACCGTTATTCTCCTTTTGACTTGTCGAGGTTCATCTCTTGGAAAGTAACATGTTACATCAGTTGCAAATATTAGTGGATACTTGCCTGGAATCTTACCTCTTTCAGTCATATCAAACCTCCTTATGTCTGTGAGCTTAGTCTTCCTAAAACAATTATGGACCACAGAACCCATCCAACTCTCCCCTTTTCTGACCTAATAATTTTGCACATGTAAAACTGGGATGCATGGAACATTCTTTAAAGTTAGACTGTATCAGGTTGAGCTTCTGCTTTCATGCGCAGGCCTAGTACAATGTCTGGTACATAGTAAGTGCTCAGTAAAAATAAGTAGAATGAATAGATCCATCAAGGACTCACGAAAGCAGCACAGAAGTCACAATAGCCTCCTAAAATGAATTTATTACACCTATCCTGCTTTCTGTCCTCTCTTTCTTATCCTTGTCTATAATGGGAAATAGAACAATCTTTTCGAGTCTGGCTCTAATCAGGCCACCCCTGTGCTTGAAACTCTCAATGGTTTTCCATTGCTTTTATGTAAAGGACAAACTGACGGGACCATCAGGCCCTATGTGGTCTGCACCTGCCTAACTTCATCTCATATTACCTTCCCCTGTACCTCTTTCCCTTGTTCTCACCTCTTGCTTCCTTGGTGGGACCTTTGCCCTGGTCTTCCCTTCTCTGTCATCTAACCCCTCCTCATCCTTCAGGTGAGCATCAAATCCTCAGGGGGAACTATCTTCAACCTTCCGAGGTCAAAGCCTTTTTTCTAGGTTTCCATAGCAACACCTCCCTCTGCTTTGTTCTGTTACAATTGCAGTGAGGTACTTACTTGTCTGATAATTTGGTTAATAATGGTCTCGTCCAATGGGATACAAGCATGTGGAAGGCAAGAACCATGTGTAAGAAAGCATCTCCGTCCCCTGGCCCACCCAGCACCTGACCTCAGGTAGCTGCTTGGTTAGAATAGGTGAGTGAAGAAAAGGACAGCGTGCATCCTTAGAGATGGGATCAGAGCTGGGGGCTGTCTTTGGTCGCTGTGATGATAACCATGGTACTTTGTGGGCTCATTATGTGAGCAGAATACTGAGATATTTTTATAAGGAGATGGAAAGTGGCCATTTTTCCTCTCTGCCTCTCTGAGTCACTCTCTACTACAAGCATCTTGGAGTGTGTGCTTACACATAACACACACACACACACACACACACCCACCCACCCATATACATTCTGCAGTTCAGGTGATGACTCAGCAGCCTACCATTTCAAGCATCCCTGTCAAAATTCATTTTCTGTGAATAATGATGAGCAGAAATTTGTCAGGGTAGGAGGTTGGTGGGAGTTGGAGGGTGGGTGGGGAGGAAGAGGCGGGGTACTTGAGAGACCCAGCAACACTTTCAAAGCCTCTTAAGTGTTTGAATATTTAGATGCGTGTCTCAAGTTCTTGAGATAATTCACTATAAGCTGCCAAAGGTGGTCAGTCTTGAAAGTTTGGGTACCGGACTTTTGAATTCCTAGCTGCTCCTTAAAAGCTGCACTCTGGTTTAGAAATGCGGCTATTGTGGGTGAAATACTGACTCATACTTTTAACATGACAAAAAACCATTCCCTCTGAGCAGCTCTGAGAACAGCAACTGACTTCCTCACAAGAAGGAGCACCAGTCTACGAAAAATTGAGTTATTGAACAGTCTTGTCTATAAATGTGGACCTCTCCCATTCCTTGCCGTGGGCTGGAAAGATCTTCCCCGCAGTTTTCAGAGGAAAATTTTCTACAGCACTGCTTTTAGTCCTATTTGTGGTCGAGATGCATGATTCAATGTCAGTTCACTAGCTCAGCGTGATTAATACGGAAACTCAGTAATTCATCCGGATCGAAAATGTGTGATTAGTTTTCTCAAAGTTATATTTAGAAATCCAGAGGTTCAGGCAGTCTAGGGGTTCGGGTGTAGCTCAAGGACCTGTCATAGCAAACTTCACCTCTTCTTTTCCCCAACACAAAACAGACTGTGAGACCTTTATTTAAGGAAGATTCTCAGGCCATTTATTCTTTTCCTTTGAAGCCATGACTGTGCTCCTATCAGGGGACGTCAGCTCCGCAACCCCAGGGCCTTCAAGCTGTTTGTGGGCCGGTCCTCTGGGGTCAAGCAGCTGCAGTTAAAGAGCTGCTCTTCCCTTTAGTGACAGCTCGTCTGTCATTTCTTTGGCTATGCTGCACCTTCAAGTCTTTCCCTCTGGATCTTTCTAGATTCATAACATCAATAGCCATACAATCAATGACTGACACACATGCCAACAAATACCGAGTTCTCATCCTGCTTCAGACAGTGGAGCAAACCTATAGAAGTTCTTATGATCCCATTTTACGGATGAGAAAACAAGGCTGAGAAAGGCTACCCATCTTGGAAGTACAGTAAGTGTGGACGTGCCTCGGGCGTCCTGCCAGCATTCGGAGCCTTCCTGTCCAGCATAATACTGCCTCCTGCTTTTCCAGCTCACCCCCGTGATGCCTTGACTAGTCCAGGAGGAGCACCTCGAGGGCCGAGGTCTTTATCTCTTCGATCTCGGCTCAGTGTCCAGTACAGGACAGGTGCCTGATAAACACTTGATGAATGGAAAATTGAAAGTGCTAGAAAGGAAAGACATAATCACTGATTCCCTTTTAAAATGGATTCTGCTTTCTTTCGGAAGATACTTCTTTTTTTATTTTTGTTTTTTTATTATTAAGTTTATTTATTTTGAGAGAGAGATACACTTCTTTTTTTATTTTCGTTTTTTATTATTAAGTTTATTTTGAGAGAGAGAGAGAAAGAACATGAACAGAGAGGTGCAGAGAGAGACAGAGAGAGAGGAAGGAAAGAGAGAGAACCCCAAGCGGGCTCCATGCTGTCAGTGTAGAGGCTGATGCAGCACTAGATCTCATGAACTGTGAGATACGACCTGAGCCAAAGTCAGGCGCCGGTCACTCAGCCGCAACCCAGGCGCCCCAGTTTTGAAAGGATATTTCCATTCTGCTCTCCTTGTTTGTGGTACCTGCACAGAAACTGACAAAATCATGGTTCCGTCACAGGGACTGAGACTCTCAAGGAATAGCGGTAGCAGAAAAAATCTTAAAAATATGAAGAAAACAAACCAACGAGCAAACCCTGTTTCATCACGATCCCCGAATCTTTGAATATTTGTCTTTAAAGCCATTATTTGTGTACTTAAAAGTGCCATCAATGTTTAGAAAGAAGCGTAAACCCACAGCCTGAGCTCTAACCCCAGTTTGGTCCAAACGAGGAGTCTCTGGTCCTGGAATGATTTCAGCTGGGGTGGAGATTACGGCAAAGCCAGTCCCTGCAACACTCGCCAGGCTGCATGGAACATCGCCTTCCTGGGAGCGGCACAGTCTAAAAGTCACAGCCTTTGATATAAAGGAAAAGGGACTGGTTTAAACCTTTGCTTTCAAGGACGTTTAACATATGTGAGAAATAATTTCATCAGGGTCATATGGAGGAGCCTCTCAGACAATTTGACAAACTCCTCCCCTCCCATTTATGTTTTCTGTTCTGACTTCCTTGGCTGCTTGACACTTTGTCACTGCTACCCTTCTCTGCCGCCTCTGCCCCTCCGTGTCCCATAGCCTGGGTTCATTACTTTCTTGGGGGGATTTGGATGCCCCCCACGCCCAACACACCTCTCCACTTCCTAGATAATAAAACAGGACCAGAGAGGTTGAGTGACTTGCGTAAAGTCACAGAGCAAGTGAGTGGCCGGGCCAAGGCCAGGACTCAGGTCAGACTCAAGTTCATGATCGTTGCACTACTCAACCTGCTTCACTAAGTACTAAGTCTGCTTCTCTCCCATTTTACTTCACGCGTGTACTTTCTTCATATTATTCTAAACTCTCACTATAAAAGGAAGAATTCGCTTTGTATTTAAATCCGAGGCTGCAAACATTGCATAAGTGAGAATATGCCACGGTGATACCATGCTACACCTCAATTGTTTATATGTTACTTTTCATATGCGTACACATTACTGATCATTTATATATTTATATTATTTGTACACTATATATTTATATTATTTATACACACCTGACATTATCTTGGAAATAAACATACCTTAAATATTTTAAGAAAAAAGTTTGAAATATTATCACTCCACATATTCAATACTGGTGGCAGAGATGTCTACGGTTTTTTTTAAAATAGCTTTCTCTTTATTTTTCCCCAAGTCAGATGGCCTAGTTTTAGCTCTCTATGTGGTAATCCAATATAGAGGCTATGTTTTCCAGCTTCTCTTGCAACCTTATAGGGTGATGTGTCCAAGTTTTAGATCATGAGTCCTGACAGGAAGTACCAGAGTCATTTCTCTTAGTTCCACATGTCGTCTGGCCGAGATGCAGATGTAAAAGCTGCTGCTTGGCAGCCATTTTGGACCATTTGGAAAAATGCTAATGACTGGTAGGGAAGCAAGATAGGAAGGGTGTAGGACACTGATGACTAGCTTCTATCTGCTTCCTTCCGGACTGAGTTCTAGGTGAGCTAAAAATAAATTTATTAAAAATCCCTATTTATTAATTAATCTGTTATATAGACCTGACTAAATCTAAGTAATATGATGAACCAAACAACTTCAGAATAGTTTACTTCAAATTAGAAGTTGTCAGGAAGTTCATTAATAAGCCAGAATACAGATGGGGGAAGGGAGTACCTGAACCCACCAAAGATGTTGAATACCCGGACTTTCTGAATTTCTGAAAACTCCAACAAAATTATGTAATGGTTTTAGTGAATAAGGAGAAGACACAATTTCAAATAAAATGTGGGACGTATTCTAATTTGCTTTAATTTTATTTCCCAAATAAAGTATCTTGTAAAGGAAACAAAAGTTACACTGTGGTCCTTGGGTCCTTCTTGGGAACTTCAAGTAAGACGGAGACTCTAAACATTGAGAGTGGATGAGGGCATCCTCAGTTTTTTCTAATCTATGAGTAATGTTGTTACAGAAATACAGTAACACGACTGATTGTTAGAGCAGAATAGCAACTGGCTCAAGTGATATTAAAATTGTTCTGTTCTGGGCGTCCATTGGTTAAGCGTTTAGCTTCTGCTCAGGGCATGATCTCCTGGTTGATGAGTCGAAGCCCTGTGTCGGGCTCTGTGCTATCAGCACAGAGCCTGCATCCGATCCTCTGTCCCTCTCTCTCTACTCCTCCCCTGCTCATTCTCTCTTTCTCTCTCAAATAAGGAAATAAATAATTAAAATTTTTTTCTATTCTAACCAGATTCATATGTCAATTATTTCAAGTTTCCCATTTGGTTTTTTACATCAGCAGTTCCTTAAACATTGCCAGTGGGGTTGGAAGCCCATTGAGGCTTCTGAGCCTTGGAAATCCTACGGACCAACATCAACTATTAAAGATAATAGATAGGACTTTTGCTTTCACCTTAATTTTGGAATTTGGCACAGGACAATGCTTTGGTCGCATCCATGAAATCCCTGCACCAGGGAAATGAAAATAGATGTTACTCGGTGGGGGTGTTTGTATTTCTGAAGTCTCGTGCAATATGGCAGTCCCTTCATCTCTAAGGCAGGATCTGGGGCAAAGGACATCCCTGAGCAAAACCGAGAGAGCACAGACAGTTCTAAGGGTGTGATCGTGGATTCCCGGAAGCACCGTGCACCCCATGCTGCCTCTTCCCTTCTCAAATGGGTGTGGTGGCCACCACTGCCCTCTGCTCATTTTATACATGAACTTCCAAGCGAATTTGCTAGATTGGTGACTCGGTTATCCATATCTGTTTTATGAATTCTTTAGAAGCCCATGCACTCTAAGTTGGTCTGAGCAGATCACTAAAATCCTTCCTCTGAATGATCTAGTCCTAGACTCTTAGTGGAAAGAGAGAGTCTGTGTGTGTGTGTGTGTGTGTGTGTGTGTGTGTGTGTGTGTACGCTCGCATGCACGCGTGCACTGTTGGACCAGAGCTAGTTTTTAGACCCTTCAAAAGAATTAAAATGATTTGCTAACTTCTGAACACTTGCTTCTTTTTTTTGTTTTAGTTTTTAATGTTTACTTATTTTTGAGAGACAGCATGAGCAGGGGAGGGGCAGAGAGAGAGGGAGACACAGAATCTGAAGCAGGCTCCAGGCTCTGAGCTGTCAGCACAGAGCCCAACTCGGGGCTTGAACCCTCAAACCGTGAGATCATGAACTGAGGCAAAATCTGATGTTTAACCGACTGAGCCCCCCAGGTGCCCCTACACATTTGCTTCTTACCTTTCAGTGCTGCTTACGCAAACTTGGACTTTTTGTAGATCTCACTGGAAAGATACTCACCTTGGATTTGACGTGGAAATCCACTTCCTCCCTCAGACTGCTTTGAGTAGTTTTCATTTAAGTGACTTTAAGAGTCAAGTTAAAATCCCCACCTCCCTTCCCGGTTTGTCAAAAGAACAATACGGTTCTTCGGAAAGTTTCATGCAACATGCGGTGCACACTTGCAGTGTTCAAATATATTTTGGATGTAATACAGGAGGAATGAAGGAGAAAGTCCCTTCTAAATGCTTTATAGTTCCCTAATTTTGCAAAGCTGGAGGGAACCATAGGAAACACACCTCAGTGTGCTATTTTAACACTTGCCATGTTCTACTTTCCGAGGCTGTGCTGTTAGTCATCACAGAGAAGCAATTCACGTCCTAGGAGTATTCGTTACCTAACCTCCCAGTTGCCATAACCAACCCACACCCTCCTGTTAACCATTTAAAGCTGTTGGAGTAAAATATTTCACCTGTTGCAATTCGGACCAGCATGGCCCTAGGACGCTCTATATGGCTACCAGCGCTAATTCCTCCAAGCCATTTTGGACTGTTGACAACATCTAAACTATTTTTGTTAAAGGGTTATAAAGATGACATCTACGCATTCATCTCTCTGCTGGGAGACATTTTGCTTTCGGCCTTCCTGGATGGACTTGATCTACTGAACAGATATGTTTAGTGGAGTGGCAGCCAGAGGCAGGGGTGGTAAAAGGTACCCTAGGAGTACAAGATCCCCCCCAGGCCCTCATCTGTCCCAAACATCTGTGACCACATGGTCAAAATCCCCTGTATTCTCTGGAAGGCACAGCAAGGACTTCTTTTGATTCCCTTTGACTCAGCATCAAAGGGCAGCCTTGTAATGTGCTTGTGATCTGGCCATAATGGTCAGACCCATGAATGCAGCTTCGTGTTGAGATACGGGTCTTCCAGCGGGCGCCGCATCAGCTGCTCTTACATAAAACGTGTCGTGAAGCTGGCAGCTAGGCACCGACGCGGTTTCTATGCTGTTGCTATGGATGCCACATTAAAAATCCCGATGTTCTGTGCTCAAAACGAGGAAAAATTGACATGCTGACTTCCCATATGAGAGTGGAATCCGTGATTCACCGTCCCCCTGCAGCATTAATCAAGCCGTGTTTACATGGAAAGAAGCCAAGAGAACCAGAGCCAAAGAGGTGCATTTGGAAAGCCAAGTGATGATGTCATTCGGGCAGAACAGCTCTGGCAAGCCACTGAGCTGGCTTAGATGCCTTGTATTTAGCCGTGGAGCAGATCCCAGTTAAGTGTTGGAGGAACACCATGGTGTCTGCCCTGTTCTGGGGATTTACATGGTTGCATTATGGTTTGTTTATTAAATGGTGTAACATCATCATTTGTTATTATCTCAAGTGAGAAAAAGCCTGATCTACTGGGAAAAGGGCAGTAAGAGAGTTCTAACCCTTTGCAGGGAGAAAGCGCATACATACCTCTAACTCAAAACATGCGGGGGAAAATTGCTGTTGGTCCCAGTGAGTAGATTGTGAGTTATTCCAATCCTATTTCTTGGAGGATGTGCATTCACAGAGCCACATGCTTGTCCCAAGATGGGCTTACCCTTACTCTGTCACCAAAGAATTTCAGAGAACTTTGGTTTAAGATCAGTTATGTGTTACCTTTGCCCCTGCCCCTGAGTATTATTAGGAACCCACTGTAAAATTTGTCTTTAGTCTAATGTATGGCTCTTCTGTGTGTCAAACATTGAGTTAGGTGTTCAGGCCACAGTGGTAAATGTGATCGATCATGGTTCCAGTGTTGAGAAAGTTTAGTTATGTTACCAGTCTTCATGGTAGGGTTTCTGTGAGAAACACCATGGAATTTCGCCATGTTAGTGTAATAATATTATTGCCTGTGTTTTAGGCATTGCTTAAAAATTTTTTTTATGATTTTTATTTATTTTTGAGAGACAGAGACAGAGCAAGCAGAGAGAGAGGGAGACACAGAATCTGAAGCAGCCTCCAGGCTCTGAGCTAGCTGGCAGCACAGAGCCCAAAGGGGGGCTCGAACCCAGGAACCGTGAGATCATGACCTGAGCCAATGCCGGATGCTTAACTGACTGAGCCACCCATTGCTTTTTTAGGACATTCCTGAATTTGTTGTTCAGGATGGAAATCAAATAATTTCAAGTTGGAGTTTTTGTCCATTTAAAAAATTTGGGGGGGGGAGAGAAAGAGAGAGAGAGAGTGAGAGGGACAGAGGGAGAGAGAAAATCCTAAGCGAGCTCCATGCTCAGCACAGGGACTGATTCTGGGGCTCGATCCCACCACCCTGCGATCATGAACTGAGCTGAAATCAAGAGTCGAATGCTCAACCTACTGAGCCCCCAGGCACATCCGGCCCCCCCAGTTTTTGTCCATTTTTAAAAGATTCTTAAAACAACCAAAATAAGAGATGTTCTTCAAAAAGTAAACAACAGCAAAACCAAAACCCCCAAAACCCCAAAGAGTCAGATTAATCTAGGAACTGAAAGACAGCCCTTGAACAATGTGTTAATTTTATTCTATTTTGTATCCAAAGACTTGGGATATTTTATTAAAGGAAGCAAAGGATGGATTTGAACTTTTGATTTAACTGGTAATTCAGTCTGAGGGAGAGATTGCACTACTTCACCTTGAGTAGTGTACAAAGCATTTAGCAGCCTCCTCAGGGTGTCATTGGGGTCTACATGAGGGTAGTCAGTGGAGTAAGGACTTAAATGAAATAGTCTGCAAAGAATAACAGAGGGTTCTTATCAGATCAGTCTTAGAAGTTTGCTCTCAGGACACACAGCAAAGCAATGACAGCAGGCCTGAAATAACCTGACTTCTTGGAAACAGAAACCCTACTTTCCAATAGGAACTGACACAGAAATCTTCTGAGGCAGAAAAAATGGGGTTTCAGGCAATTTCGGAGACTTTCAGAACACTTCGTCAAAACTAAGGTGCTCTCTGCTCTGGCCCTAGACGTCAAGCTGTGGCCGGTCTAGGCTGTGTTCTGGTCTCCCCGGGCCAGGACTTGGTCTTGACTCTTCTGCATATCACAAAGTTGCATAGCATGACACCTTTCTTCACCCAACTTCCTAGTTACATCGCTTGGCAATTTTGCCCTACTTCTTTAACAAGAAATGTGGGCAATTTCCTCACCACTTGAAAATGTGTTTGCTGACTACCAACCCCAAAGGTGTCTGGCATTTCGGTAGGGAAAGGCATGATTGGTTGAAGGAACGTCAATCTGCTTCATAAATTGCCACAGCACTGTATGAAAACATAGTCTCGTTGCCTTCTTTTGTCGGAGAATATCGATTGTAAGCCAGTGTAGACTGAGAAAAGTCATGAACTGTGGTTGTTAACCACTCATGCCTCAAACACTTTTTTTGTTACAAGTGTATATGCTCCCTCTTCCCCTTGTTAACATTAAAAATGAGTCTACATTTCCCAAACTGAAGTGGAGTTTGCTAATCAGCCACCTAAATTGATCATTGAGGATAATAAAACCACAAACAAGTAGGATGCAAAGGGGAACTTTTTGGCATCTGTATGTATAAAATGAAAGAGAACACTACCAAATGTTTTTCACTTTCGGCTACAGTATGGCTACATAACATTCTTTTAAAAGAAATGTTTTCATTTTCGTCTTTTAAAAATATTTTAATGTTTATTTTTGAGGGAGAGAGACAGAACATGAGTGGGGAAGGGGAAGAGAGAGAGAGAGGAAGACACAGAATCTGAAGCAGGGTCCACGCTCTGAGCTGATAGCACAGAGCCTGATGCAGGGATCAAACTCACAAGACCTGAGCCGAAGTCGGACACCCAACCAACCGAGCCTCTCAGATGCCCCAAGAAAAATGTTTTCATTTTTGGAACAGCTTATAGTATGGGAACAATCAATCATCAGAAAGGCTGAATTCCACTGTATTGCAAATGGCAGAAAAAGAAGCTCTCTTTCATACAAATAATTATGGAGTAGGCAGTTTACTTAACTTTGAAATCCTTTTATTGTCCCTAGGGAAATGTTTGCAGGAATGTCACTGGGCCACTTGACTTCTTCAAAGAGCTATAAGAGTAGTGTGCGCCTCACAGCATACACCCTGAAGATGCGGGTTTCGCACTGTGGGAATATAGCATTTGTTTTGCGATGGCTTAGGCATTGCTCAGCTTGGCAATCTATGAAAGATGTACAGATTCCAAATAACACTGAACTGAATTAGAATTTCCCCCAAATATCTCTCACCCCTGTTGGTAACTGCCAGTCCCATCCTATCCCTGCGTGCATCACCAAACAGAAGCAAAAAGCATGTAGGGCGCCTGGGGCGCTCAGTTGGTCGAGCATCCAACTTCGACTCAGGGCATGATCTCATGGTTCGTGGGTTCCAGCCCTGAGTCGGGCTCTGTGCTGACAGCTCAGAGCCTGGAGCCTGCTTCAGATTCTGTGTCTCCCTCTCTCTCTCTGCCCCTCCCCCACTTGTGGTCTGTCTCTCTCTGTCTCTCAAAAATAAATACATGTAAAAAATAAGTTAAAAAAAAGAAGCAAAAGGCATCTGAGGCTAGCAGATGCCACCCCTAGCCACAAATTGGCATGAAAACTTAACCCACGTTCCTCTCCTCATGTCTACTTTTTTGAAAAAAGTCTTCAAGTTCTTACTAGCTGACTCACAAAGGTTAGCTTACAAATGCCAGTGTGGGGGAAGGTGAGAACAGACAGGACTTGGGGTCAACTCTCTCGGCCCTGTGTTCCTTTGGGGTGTGGGTGACAGTATTATTAGTTGATGGACAACCTCAAAGTAGAAACAAAACTAGAAACAAAATAATTAGAAGTGCCACGTCTCAGTATAATGAAGAGTTGTGATATGAATAGTGAGGGGAAGAGTCATCTGCCCTATAAGCTGTGGATCTGTTCAGGTACAGCTCATCTCACAGCGGCCAGAAGCTCCTGGTAAAGCATGAAGTAGACAGTCCAGTTCTTTCTCTTCTGGTGTGGGTGGCCGGAACAGACTGTGGCTAAGGTCTGCAGTAAGTTGTGTCTCACTCTGTTTTGTAGACTTCCCCTGCTTTCCCTCCTTGTGTCCTACAGTCCTTGGGGGTGGCAGTAGTTCTGCCACCATGGCTCTGCAGGGCTATTGCATCAGGCTGCTCTGCCTAGAGACCTCCAGCACATGAAGATTCAGGACCAGGCACAAAAGGGGAGACTGCTTTTTTGGAAGGCCTTCGCTTCCTTAGACTCTAGATCACACCACAAGCACCACGGAAAGTGTGTGTGGGAGACCTCCACCGGAGAGCCACTCATTTGGAAAGTACAGGTCAAAGGCTCAATTTCTTGGAGCCTATTCTTCCTTTGGGGCCCCCCAATTTTAAGCTTAGGATGCCATTTGGGATGATTCATTCGTTTCAAGTAGAGCCTTTTCTTTTACGCGGAATATGAGGAAATTTTCCAAAGTGAATGGAAAGGAATGAATGGAATAGAAAGGAGAAATGAAAAATTCAAGGGTGCTTCAAAATGTTTTACCTTTTCTGCATTTTCATATACATTTATAAATCGTGTTGTAAAAATCCTGTAAGGATTTTTAAAAATTACTTTTACTTAGAATCCATAGGTTCATTAATTTGAGGAGAAATGACATTGTTATAATACCAAGTCTTCCAATTCTTGAGTGTATTCTATTCATCCATCACTTTAAGCCTTTAAAAGCTTTTTCAGGGGAACTTGGGTGGCTCAGTCTTTTGAGTGTCCAACTTTGGCTCAGGCCTGATCTCACAGTTTGTGTATTTGAGCCCGTATCAGGCTCTGGGCTGGCAGCTTGGAGCCTGGTATCTGCTGCAGGTTTGGTATCTCCCTCTCACTCCCCCTCCCTCACTCACGCTCTGTCTCTAGTTCTCAAAAATAAATAAACATTAAAAAAAAGTGTTTTCAAAGATATCTTTGCATCTATATGCATATATAAACATATGTGTTCATACATATATGCATATAGATGTGTATTAGATTTATTTCTAGATATCTTGTTGTCATATTATAAAAAGTGTCTTCTGAAAACTTTTTGAATTTCCTAATTGTCTTGGCAAAAGAAATACAATCAGTTTGTGTATTGATCTTTTATAGAGTAATTTTGTTTAATTATTAATTCTAATAATTTATCAGCAAATTGTTTATTCTTTTCTACACACCAAATCTTATTATTTGTAAACAATGGCAACTTTTCTTTTTTCTTTGTGATAATCATGCTTTTATTTATTTATTTATTTTATATATATTTTCACCATAATGAAAATATACATTGCAAGATGTAATAAAAGTACTCTTCTGGACACTTTTATCTTGGGTGTGATAACAAAGAGAAAGATTTTAGCCATCCATTTTTTTTTTGTAGAAATATTTTATCATTTGAGAAAGTTTCTTTTTGTTGCTATTTTATTAAGAAGTTTTCACTACAAATGGATATTGGCTCTTATGAAACATTTTCTCCTTTTTTTTCTGTAAATGTGAAAAATTAACCATGGTCAACTTTTTGAATGTTACACCAATTTTCCATTCTTAGAGCAATCCTATTTGTTTGTGATGAATAATTTTTTCAAAATAGCTCTAGATTTTCTTTGCTAATCTTCTGTTTGAGATTTTTGTATCTTAGCCATGAGTAGATTGGGCTTTGATTTTCCTTCTTGCAATGTCCAATGTCATGTTGTGTTCACAGAATGAGTTGGGGAATGTTGTTTCCTCTATTTGCATGCAGTGGTTAAGTAGATTGGCATTATTTCTCCCTTTCAAGTGGCATTAGCCGGGCCCAGGATTTCCTTAAACTATAGATTCTTTTTCTATTAACTACTCACATTTTCTGTTTCTTTTTGGTTAGTTTTGGAAAGTTATATTTCTCTAGGAATTTATTTCACCTAGACTGAAATTTTATTGGCATAAAGTTGTTTGTAATATCTTACTCTCCTTGCAATGTCTGTAGAATCTGTGATGGGCTCTTTTTTAAATTTATGATATATATTTTTGTGACTCCCCCCCATCTCTCTCTCTCTTTTTTGATCACTTTTGCTAGAATTTATTAGTTTTTTCAAAGGACTAAGTTTTTTGCTTTTCTTTTTCTAATTTTTTAAAATTATTTTATGGGTAGAGAGATAGGACATACTAGTAGGGGAGAGGGGCAAGGGAGAGAGAGAGAAAGAAAGAGAGAGAATCCCAAGCAGGCTCCGGGTTCAGCATGGAGCCTGACATGAGGCACAATCCCACAACCCTGGGATCATGACCTGAGCCTAAATCAAGAGTCAGACGCTTAACTGACTGAGCCACCTGGGCACCCCTTTCTATGATATGATAGTTTCCATTTCATTATTCATAATGAAATGTTATAACACTTTTCTGTTATCTGTGTTGTTTTATTTTGTGGTCTTTGAATTTTACTTGCTTTTCTTATTCTAACTCTTTGATGCAGATGCTTGACCATTGATTTTTCAGCCTTTAAAATTTTTTTTTAAATTTATATTATACATTATTATAGCTGGTATTACCAACATATAATATTTTCTCATTTTGATTGTGATTTCTTTTTAAACTATGAGCTTTGGGGAAGTATATTTCTTAATTTCCAATTAATGTGAATTTTCAATTAACATTAAAAATCTTTTCTAGCCTAAATACATTATAATCAGAAAATATAATCTATATAATTCAATCTACTGGAATCTTTGAGATTTGCTTTATAGTTCAGCTGTGGTCAGTTTTCTGTTAAAATTCTATATATGCTTGAAAACGAGGGTGTTTTTGGGTAATGAGGTGCAGTGTCTCTGCGGGTCCATTGGAGCACATCTGTAACTTATGTTATTCAAATCTTCTATCTTTTCACTGATTTTTTTTTTTTTTTGGTCTGCTTTTTCTGTGAGCACCTGAGAAAGCTTTGTAAAATATCTCTTAAAATGATTGGGAGCTGTTCGTTTATTTTTGTGGTTTAGTTCTATTGACTTGTTATTTGTTCTGAATTAACATTTGGAAATCCTTTTTGTGAGTATAGTAACACCACCCCCTCCTCCACCAATGACAACACAGCAGCAGCCACAGCCAAAACTCCAATCAGCTGTGTGTCCTTTGTCATCATAAAGGATTCTTTAATTAAATAGAACAAGTGGAACAAAAACTGGATATATATATATATATATATAAACTATCATATATCATATCATATCATCAGTTTAACAAGTATAAAAATGTTCTTCACTGATATAGAAAGAGTAATATCAAGTGTGGGAAACATGTTCCCCAGGGTCTGAGAGCCTAGTTATGTTCGATATATGAATTCCAACTAACAGCCGATTGATACATATTTATTGATCATTTATTTACTACATTCACAGCACTCAGCTCCCAAGAGATACAAAGGGCAAAGACCCAATTCTTAAGCAGCTTTCAGTGTAACTATAGAGCAAAGACATGAAATCACACCTCATATGTCATACATGAATGATCTTGGGCCACCCGTGTGGCTCAGTTGGTTGAGCATCAAACTTCAGCCCGGCTCATGATCTCAGGTTCCTGGGTTCGAGCCCCGCGTCGGGCTCTGTGGGCTCTGTGCTGACAGCTCAGAGCCTGGAGCCTGCTTCGGATTCTGTGTCTCCTTCTCTCTGCGCTTCTCCCACTCAAGCTCTGTCTCTCTCTGTCTCAAAGGTAAATAAACATTAAAAAACAATTTTTAAAAATGAATGATCTTGACTCATGCTGTCAGTATGAAGGTCATCAGCCAGCTGTGGCTATTGAGCCCTTGGAAACTGGCTCGTCCAAATTGAGATGTGCTGTAAATATAAAGTCATACCAGGTTTTGAAGCTTTGATATAAGAATAATGTAAAATCAATATTTTTCTATGGATTACAGACCTTTGCTATGAAGTCAGAGTCTGAGAAGCAGTGGCTTAAATGACTTGTTCTTGTGGTGTTGACTTGTGGTCATTCAGAGAAGTTCAGGCATTTGAATAATGGTGTTAACTTCTCTCAAACACATCAGCTCTCTCTCCACTCTCTTTCCTTGCACACGCTCTTTTCTGTTAGGATATTTTTCTCATACGTGTGCCTGGTGAGCCCTTGTTTCCCCTTTAAAATTCATCTCTTGGGTCTCTTCTTGTCAATAGGCTTTTCTGACACTTTTCCGCACTCTAAGGGAATAGCCCCCCTCCACAGCTTCCTGTGTTAGTGACTTCTTGCTCTGTGTTTCTAAAAATTTGTTCATTTTTCTGTCCTCACCATTGGACTATAAGCGCAATGACTTGTTTATATGTCTTTATATCTCCTGTATCTGGCACGTGTCTGGTGTATTAGAGGGTCAATAAATCGCTGTGTGAATGACTACTTTGTTTTTTCACAATGTGTCTTAAAGGAGCTCTGTGAATTCAGATTGTGAGGTCAAGATAGCAGATCCAAGTGGTAGAAAGTCCTGCCTGGTCTCCCCACTGTCTCACGATGTAACTCTAACCCTTGGTTTCGCTCATCTCTGAAAGCGATTCTAAATTAGCACGAGGATTAGGTAAAACCATTCAGATAAAGCCGTTAGCAGAGTGTCCAGCATATGGTAAGCACTCAAAAATATTAACTATTTCCTGTGAGGAAGAAAGAAGTCCAGTTTCCCGTGATGCTTTCTTCACATTTTCTATCTTCTTAACTGAAAGGGTTTTTTTTTGTTTCTCATTTGTTCTTTTGTATAAGTAGTTGTCTAGAATAGAGTGAGATTATAGGATTATAGTAGATGCCACAGACGTATTATTTTTTCTTTCTTCTTCTCAAATATATAAAAACTGCTCATCATTCTCCATGGTCCACTTTAATGACGCAACAAAGCTTTCTGGTCGCCCTGGCCCCTGGATGCCTCTCTCTTCTGGCTAACATCATCATTTGGTACTTAGCATATATTACTTTTGGCTCAAGTAATTATCACTTCTTACACAGTTGTCTTACATTTTACGTCAAAGGCTCCACGTGGGCTATAAGTACATTTCCCACGTCGCTGTATCCTCAATGACACAGCATTTTGCTTCCAATAAAGTCAATACATATTTGTTGATTGACTATTTGCTGAAGCTGGGGAATAAACTGTAGTCTTATGAAGATCAACCATTTCATCGATCCCTAATAAGCACATGACAAGAGCTAATGCTTTAATATTTTCACCTTAATGCTTGATCAATGTGTGTTAACTTATGGGTACATGTCATGAAAGCTGTTTATGCATAAATATTCAAATGAAAGGGGACAAGCAATGTCTTTGTTATTTTCTTAAAAATTTTTAATGTTTATTTATTTATGAGAGAGAGAGAGACAGAGCATGAGTGGGAGAGGAGCAGAGAGAGAGGGAGACACAGAATCAGAAGCAGGCTCCAGGCTCCAAGCTGTCAGCACAGAACCCAGGCTGGGGCTCGATCTCAGGAATGGAGAGATCACGACCTGAGCCGAAGTCAGACAGACACTCACCCGCTCAACCAACTGAGTCACTCTGGCACCTGAAGCAGTATCTTCTTCAAATCACTCTCTTGTGTCTGTGTCTATGTGCATGAATGCACAAGGATTATTCTGGATTAAAATAAGACCTTTATTTTTAAAGTAAAAATGTCAGTAAAAAAAAATCATAGAAAGTTCATTAAATTAGAATTTGTCATGTTCTATGCACAGTGTCCTTACCAGGCACAGCGCTCATGTGGGAAGATACCATTGAACGTGGCGCTTTAACGCAGGTGTGACTGAAGAGGCCTGTGTAGTTCCCAGCTGCTCTTTGCACCCGATGCCCATGTGAGGATTTTCCTTTGGTCTGTGGTTAGAACCAAACAGTAGAAAGACTGTGGTATTTCTCTCATGAACTGCATGATGCATGAGCTCTAAATAGCTACTCATCTCCTGTAGTCGTTGCTTCTCAACTTGGCCAACCAGTTGCTTCTGCTCCTTCCTATGGCTCAGCTAGATGCCATGTGGTTATGAGGCAGTGTTCCTGAACCTTCTTTCAAAAGACATTTCTACTGAGTAGTATTTAGTGACTGCCTATGATGTGTCAGGCGATTTTGTAAAATGTAGTTTGTTACTGCCTCATTCTGCAGACAAGAATGCTGAGGCTCAGAGAGCTGATATAATTCATTCCAAGGAGCTAAGCTGGAAAATGGAAGGGGCAGGATCCACACGTGAGCTCTCTGACTTCCCATGGTCTTCATTTCTCTTGGGGGGCAACACTGTCCCTGCCAGTGGCATTTCTGCCTCAGTTTTAAAGGGACAAAACAGGACAAATATCACATCAGTTATTTGTATAACACATTACTTTTACTTGGTGGCATCCCATCAGTGACCAAATCCAAAATTGTACTTTCTTCCCACGGCCCTTCTCCGGTCTTTTCCGCCTCCATGGCCGTAGCTTTATTTCAGACTCTCATCGTGCATTGCCCACCCTGTAGGGATCTCGGCCAGCTCCGTCTGGTGCCGGTGTGTGGTCATTTACAAGCAATCATCTGATCACTCTTGTTCCCCAACTTGAAACCCGTTAAGTACTCTCTGTTGAGTACTAGAAGGAGTCTAGATCTCTTGGTGGAACATCCCAGGCAGACCCTTCACAATTCCCTAGTCTTGTCTTTGCCATGCCTCTTTCCATGGTACTCCAGCAGGCCCTGAGTGTAACTTCATATCTCTGGGTCTTCACCCATTCTTCCACTCTACTTGACAATCCGTACTGGACTCTCAGGATCCATTCCAGCCATTTTGAAACAGGTTTTTAATATGTCTGTGAGAATTACTTACCCCTCCTCTGTGCCTCTACTGCACCCTGTCTAGAATGCCACGAAAACATGCATGGCATTTAAGGATATTTTATTTATTTTCCATTGGTACCTCTTTTTGTTTCTTGGACTTGAACCTCCTTGAGAACACAGATGATACTGTGATTGTCTTTGTGTGGTTGGTGTCCATTAGAATACCTACACTCTAGCTTTTCATAAACTTTTGCCGAACTGTTTAATCAGTTTTCTCAAAAGATTTTACAAAGGCAGGAAACAATTCTTCACATCCCAGAGCAAATGCTTTGCAAGAGATAAAATGAAGCAAAAGCAAATAACATTATTGTGCATTTGGTATTTTGAAATGCAGTACTTGAAATTTGCTGTGCGTTGAAGGAGGAGAGGGTGAAGAGAAATGGGAGTCGGGTAAAGGTTAACCAGCAGGGAATGAAAAAAGCTTGAAATGGCTGAGTTCAAGGTGAGGGAAAAGACCGTTAACGACCAGGAGGTCTGACTGGGCAGTGGTGTTGAATTGAACACAAGGGTCATGTCATAAAACAGAAGTTCCTTTATTTTAATTTTGGTCACTTCTTCTCTGTAACCAGAGGCTGCAGTGCTGTCGGTGTTAGTCTTGGCTAGGGAAATTTCAGGGTGTGGAGCAGGTAGAGCGAGGGGCTTCGTGTCCAAGAGAGGAAGAGAAAGAGAAGGGCCCTAAGGGAAACCATCTCCCAGTGAATGCTTGAAGGTTTTAGAATATTAAGCTTGCCCGGGGATTTTCTTCTGTCCAGGTAGGTGTTTAAAAACTAAGAATGAAAGTAAGTCTTCCCCCAACACTTCCCTTCCCCTCTTTTCAGATCGAATCAATCTTTTAGTTAATTTACTAATTATTTATTTCGGAGGAAATCCAGTAACGTTTCCACTGCTTTCTAGACTTTCATGTGCTGCGTTTGGCTTTCATGAAATATTCTACACATTCGCCACAATTAACTTAATTAATTGTATTTTATGACTTTGGGTCAGAATGCCAGAATTTCTGTGCCAGTTTCATTGTCCTTGAAACCTCCAGAGTACCGTTCAGATATTGGCTTTCAGACCTTGCTTTTTGAATACGTTGCTATTTACTTACTGTGTGCCAAAGCCACCATGTTAATGTAATTGAAAACAAGCAAGAAAGAGACTGGATGGCTCAGACGCATGGAAACGTGAGACCGATCCTTCCACCCACAGCCCATTGGCTGGAATCCAGGCCGGGCTGATGGGGACTAAAAGTAATTACCATCTGATGGCTGGACAATGGTCTGTGTGAAATGAGCTGGTCGTCTCGGGTCTGGCTCCTCATGGGCAGGTGTGTTCATATTGCCGCTTCCTCCGTCAGTGACAGCAGCCCAGAGACTGACTGAGTCAGAGAGACCTGACCGCGCTCCTCTCATTGGAGATTGGACGCTTATATGGGATATGAGGAAACTTCTGGCCCCTGCTGCAAACTTTTCAACAGATAAGCAGAGAATGGAAATGTGAATGTCTGATCAAGCTCCTTTTCTTCTTCCCCTGTGAGTGTCAAAGTTACACACACACACACACACAAAAAAAGGACAACAAATATTAGGCATTTTTCATTTGTCTATTTCGTGAAAGTTTATGCTGCATTACCAAGGGGGAAAAAGTCAATATTAGGAAAATGTGAACAATATGACTGTTTTTTTAGCAGTATAATAATGTGCTGTGAACCCTTAAAATTCCAGTCTTGCCTTATAAACCACCAAAGAATAATAATAATGGGAACTCACTCCCCACATCTGTTATGAAAGTCGTAGGAAACAACCAAATTTAGTATCAATATTATTACCCATTCTGCCAAAGCTGAGGATTATTTCCTCCACTCGTTTAAGCAAAAGATTTTTCCAAACTTTATAAATATTGTTATGTCTCTCAAATGCATTACCTCACAGGTCTTTTCTGAAAGGTATCCAAATTCTACATTAAGGCACTTGTGGGAAAAGAAGAAAAAATAAATGGTTTACTTTAAATGGGATTTGGAAAGGCTATGATTACGGTCTGAAATGTATCGCACTGACATAGTAAAACTGAACTTCCTAATGGATTCTTAGATTTTGAGTAAGCATTAAATCCATTTATTGAACTGCTTTCTGTATGTCTCAAAGTTACAACAAATACGTGTGTTTTCTCCCTGATGGACTTCTCTGCAGGGAAGGATGGCACACGTTAGCAGGCTTGAAGAAAGCACAGGGCACACGGTGTCAAGAGAGAGCCAGGACATTTCCTGAGTGAACAGTGAAGTCTGTGGATGGAGGGAGATTTGCACCACCACGTAAAGGAGGATCACTTAAATGAGCAAAGCAAAATGTCCTTCGCTAGACTTACCGATGGAGGCCGGCTCTGCCCCCAGTGTCCCTGTGCCACCAGGGAACGAGAGCCGCACCGTCCACAAATACATTCAATCTTGCACATCAGTGGTGCCAACCAGACCAACACACAGAGGGACACACAATGGCAAAATCCAAACATGAATGGAGAGCCGTGTTTTCATTGTTTGCTCACAATACCTTTCAGTGGAAGGAAGGAAATAGGCTGTATTTGACTAATAACTCGAAATACCCCCAGAGAAAGAAAAACAGACAGATCCCCATTTTGCTGGTGTTCCCCCTCTTCGGACCAGCAGTTCCCAGTGATAAGTTTGTTGGGGGCTGTTTTGCGGGTCCTGCTCAAATTCTAAAGCCATAAACCATCCCCGTAGTCAGCGAGTCTGTCCACCATGGGGGATGCAGGGGTAAGATTTACAGTCTCTGCCTGGGAAGCATCTAGATGGGAAAGTTTGCTGAAGAGCTGCCTGCAAAAGAGACCCAGGGACGGACGGATGGTGAGAAGCTATCGCTTTCCTGCCTGATTAAATAGAAAAAAAAATGTTTTTTGAGCTTGTAAAAAGTTATGTTTGTATACTTGGCACCAATTCTAATGGGAATAAATTAACAATTTGGCATTTGGTCAACCAGAGCAATAAAGTCAGAGCTTTCAGATAGAGGAGAGGAGAAGTCATGTAGCCTAAAAGCGCACAGACATGCTGATAAAGGCTGATACCGAGAAAGTAAAACACCGCCTTAGGAGGAAGGCCTCCTCTCCCCGACTTGAGAGACCAAAAGGAGGCCCTGCGTGAAGATGTTTCGGGAACTGCTGCCTGTGATTTTCCAGGGGTAACACAGCTGCCGGTCCTTCGTCCACACAGCAGAGCTAGCTCATTGGCGTTCAAACAGTAACCCAAGGCTGAATTTTAGTTTCTGCTTTTGATTTTCCCACTCTCCTCTCCACACAATGATTTTGTGTGGCTGACAGACGGAGCGATGTGGATTCCGTGTTTCTCCCCAGGTTTTGTTGCTTTAGGGAGCAAGCGAGTATGGGGATAGAAATGGGCACACTGATGTTTCTTTGACCCACAGTAAAATTAACTGAAAATCAACACTGTATGCTAATACTGCTTTTTTACTCAGTTAAGCATACTTTGTTTTCAATGTTTATTTATTTGTTTATTTATTTTGAGAGAGAGAGAGAGAACGCGAGCGAGCATGAGGGTTGGGGGACAAAGAGAAACCCAAGCAGGCTCTGTGCTGTCAATGCAGAATCCGACACGGGGCTTGATCTCATGAACTGTGAGACCATGATCGAGCTCAAATCAAGAGTTGGACGCTTGACCAACTGAGCCACCCAGGCGCCCCAAGCACATTGTTTTTAAATGAAGACGGTCTAATGAATAACGTGCTAGGTGACAATACACACATTAAGATGTTTGCCGTATGTGCACGGATAGAAAACAAGCACAAAGCTGTCCATGCAACTTCAGTCGGGTTTAAAGTGCTAACCTCTTCGGAGGTAGGGAAGGACAGGAAACTATTCTGAGGTGTTTATCTTGCAGTGGCTCTTTCTGGTAATGAGTAACAGAATTCTTTTCTTACAACCGATACAGGTTTTGTCAACTGTGTGGTGTTCCATTGATGACAAAAATCACAAATAAGAAAAATACTTTGTGTTCTGTTTTATAATAATGAGTTGTTTTTAAAATCCTTAATGTCATTTACAGACTTTTTATCCTACTTAAGTCTTAGGCAACCGATTTTTTTTTTTTTAATGTTCAAGGGCTCTTTGGGGACAGTGTATATCAGTGCTTTGAAATATGCAAATACATAAGTGCTGGGGTAGATATGACAGATGGCGGGCAAGCAGTGAGCACACGAGGTACGTGTACTTGTGTGTGCCCACATGGGAAGTTGGTTTATGGACACTACAAGAAACACCAGGAATGCCTGGCTGGCTCCGTCAGTAGAGCACGTGACTCTTGATCTCAGGGTTATGGCTTCAAGCCTCACACTGAGTAGAGAGCGTACTTTATAAAAAAATTAACAGAAATATAAGTAAATTAAAAAAACTTTCTTTTTTATGTTTATCAACTTTTGAGAGACTGAGCATGAGTGGAGGAGGGGTAGAGAGAGAAGGAGACACAGAATCTGAAGCAGACTCAGAGCCTGAGGTAGGGCTCGAACTTGTGAACTGCGAGATCATGACCTGAGCTGAAGTTGGGTGCTTAACCGACTGAGTCATCCAGGTGCCACCCCCCTGCAAGAAGAAATAAATTTAAAAAAAACTAATAAGCAAAGCAAAAAGCAGAGACAGTCTTAAAAAAAATAAAAGAAGTATCATTCATGATGGTAGACCCCAGAAAAATCTGTTGGCGCTACCATTTCACCTACTAAAAGAAATCTATTTGATTTGTTCATTTTCTACCACCACTTCTGTCCTCATAAAAGAATCCTGCTTTCCTTCACTGCCTTGAGGGCGATACTTTGCACAGGAAAAATGAGTGAGTCATGGTCCCTTCACTCTTAGGCAGAAGTCAAATCAAGTTCTTCTGAGGAAAGACATTGCATTATTTTCAAATTGAGTAAGTCTTGAAGTCTTCATTTAAATTAGTCTTCTTTTCTATATGCCTTCAAAATACCTTACCTTTCACACCTCCCCTCTACATGTTTCCAGCTCGATTTCTTTAATTTGTGAACATTTACGAAAATTGTAAGGTATCCTAGAATAAGACAAACGATGAAGTTTCCCATCTCCCACCAGAGGGGTGTCCTAGGACTTCAATTCCTCCTTGCAAACTTGGGTGTTCTATCCTCTGAACCAGTCCTAAAACTTCTGCAGAACTGAGGTGGTGTGTCTCTTTGACCATAGTTTTTGCTTTTGGAGGAAGCCTCAGATTGATGAAGAATAAATAACATGGGTCCAAGAAATTTGTGAACCATCTGAGAAGTCCCCGGAAGTGGGCTTGGCGACATTTCCAACACCTTCAAATTTAGATCGGAAAAACCTCTGATTGGGTACATCTTGTAAAAGTGGTATCCGCGGCCTATAAATATGGCTAGATATCACTCTGACGAAATCATAACACCCTTTTGATGTAATCAGGAAAGGAAGCATTAGAAATGTCTACTAAAAACACTGACCTTTATATAACCTCACAAAGACAGCGGTCTATTTCTAGCTGGAAACAAAAGTTAGAATGGCATCATTTCCATACGCTTTAAAAAGATTCTACTTTTTCAGGTTTTATTGGTGAACTAGAGTTTTTCTCCCTGGCCCACTTCTTGACTTTCATTCACTTTCCACCTGACCTCTCCCTGCCCCCTCCACTATTCTTAGTCTAGAAAAAGGAGGCTCAACCCCCCTTTTTGGAGGTGAGGAATTCCAGGGACTCTTGGTGGACGTCAGGGAAGGAGCAGAAAGCCAAGTAGGTCCTCAAGGTCAGGCAGGGAGGGGATGGGTCCTGGGTAACACCGGGTGCCAAAGGGTAAGTTTCCATGATTTGGGGTACGGGGAACAATGTATGGCTGGAACTGGTCCTAACTGCTGAAAAGCTGGGCGTGTGGTTACAAGGCTATCCAAATCACCCCCCAGGGTGGGCAGCTCTAAAAAGGACCACCAAAGGGGAGCACTGTTGGCAAAGGACATGTAGCCTATTTTCTTATAAGTCTTATCTAATTGCTGTTGTTGCCCAGTCTTAAATATGCCTTAGGACTGAACAATGGCTCAGTGCTTCCCCTGTGCAACCCCTCTGGAATCCTCTTGCCTCCTCTGTGCTTCACTTTATCCTCCCTACCCACCTCCCCTCCTCCCCCAACCCCCCCAGAGGAAGCCCATTTCGGATAAGAATCTAGCCTAGTGTTCAGACGCTCTTTTTCTATTGGTGCCAATCTTGAAAAACGAGAATCAGACACGGCTAGATGAGAACCCAATGCTTTTGCGAGAGAGAGGAGGGAGAGGGGAGAGGAGAGACGCCAGAGGAAACGGACACCACTCAAGTGTCCCCCATTTTCCATATTCAGGAGGGAGCCTGAGGTATGGAGCTGAAAGGGGTGCTGTTGTGATTAGGGGGAAAAACAACAGACGATGCTTGTGTATGAAAGAAGCTTTGTACTTAGGTGTAATTTAAAAAGCAATGAAACAAATGAATTTACAGTGGGGTTTTCCCGCCTTTAAAGTCGTTGGGTTGGACTCAGGGAATGTCAAGGGGCCCACAGGTTGAAGGGAAGAGCACCAAGGTACAATTAGAGGTTGTAATCGTGGTAAATAAAATTATAATGGAGGCCAGAAAAAATAATTGGAAATGTAATCACTCATTTCATCTCCAGATTACATACTAAATGAACTAAAGAGGAAATGATTAAGGGTAATGTCACCAAAGGACGTTCCCAGGATGCTGTGTCATATAAAAAACACCGTCATCCCATAAAAGTTATGGGGTTTATGATGAGGATGATTTATTATAAAGGTTTGTGCAGCCCTGCTTACATTCTCACGTGTACAGCGACCATCGACTTGTTTACAAGCCAGGAGTCCTCAGTCCAAACCCACTAACTCCCAGTCATGCCCAGGGCAGTGCCTTATGGTGCCTTCATCCCTCTTGCTTCTGTTCCAAATGACCATGAAGGCAGACGCCCACGCAGCAGAGGGAGTGCAGTCCGCACATCCCTAGTAGCCACCTTGTAGGCGCTCCTGGCTACTTGGGCCTTGCTTCCGTTGTGAACCTGCATCAGTTTCCAGGAGGGTCTTAAATTGAGAAAAATGGAACCAAGAATACAAAACTTACTGTTTTTGATCTGTGAAGTGATGACTATATTAATGTTTATTTATTTCTTTTGAGAGAGAGAGAGAGCGCTAGTGAGCATGCCTGCATCTGAGGGCATAGGGACAGAGAGAGAGGGAGAGAAAAATGGTTAGAGAGAGGGAGAGAGAGAATCTCAAGTGGGCACTGCACTGTCAGCGCATGGTCCTCATGGGGCTCAATCTCACTCACTGTGACATCACCACCTGAGCTGAAATCAAGACTTGGATGCCCAACGGACTGAGCCACCCAGGCGCCCCACGACATCCTAACCAAGCCCTTTGAAAAACTCAGAAGTTCAACAATCATGGTAATTTAGAAAAAAATGTGAGCTTAAAATTTTGTTTCTGTTGGACCTTTGCGGTACCTTCATTTGATGGCGTTAAGATTTCAGTTTGTAGGAGGCTTTCCCCTTTGCATTGACTGAACTACACAGGCTTTGCGGGGTTTGGTTTGTGGCCATTGCCGGTGTCCGGAATCATTCTGCTCTTTCACGTGTAGATTGGTTCAGAGGCTGTTCTTCCCTATTTGCGCACTGGGGTCCTCTATGTTCTGCTGTTACATCCTACTGGCCATCACATTAGAGCCACAAAAGCAGCCTTATCTTCAAGCACTGAAGAAATGCGTGCTGTTGGTAGAATCTGTGGGCATTGCAGGTGTTACATGATGTGAGAAAAAAAATGAAGGACTCACGCATTTTTAAAGGCTACCTGTGGTGCGGTTCCCAACTTTTTAGGATCATAATATGCTCTCAAGTTGGGATAAGTCTGCCCCGTGCATTGAGAGAGCGGACCGTACTTTTATATTTGGCTCTCCATTCGGGACGACACTAATATGTCAGAAGATTAGTATAATGTTGCGAGTGACACAGCCTTCTTGTGGCTCAGCATATTCACAAACCATACATAATTGAACAATACATCCTCTTCCTGAATGGCTCTTTCTAGATCGTATGAAGCAATAATCTGTCCGTCACTGTTGGCTCAGACCAATTACCTTCTATGGCAACTGTATGGCCTGGAAGGGCGTTTGAACGGTCCTGCATGGTGGCTTCAGGTGAGGAGTGCAGGAGTTAGCACAATTCGGGGACGACATGGAAAGGGATTGAGAATGGAATTCAAAATACAAAAGGACAGGAAGCCATACATCATGACACGGAGTCACGCTGTGACTCGGTGGCCTGAGCGAGGCCTTCTACAATGCCGTAAGCTGCTGCCAGAAATACTGCACAGAGTTTGAACTTCGAATCTGACTGTAAACTTGTCTTGAATGGCCCCGAGACACCTCGGCCTTTGTTTTTAGAAGTCTCTGTTTTCCTCCGACAGTACCAGGAACCTGACATTTTCCTAGTCGAGTATATTTCTGTGTTCATTGTGCCCGCAATGCCAGGGTAAGTTGACAGCTTGGCAGCTTGGCTCCGTGAAGGAAAGATTCTTCATTGACGGTCTTCCTTATCCGTATTCTCTGCCTATTAAGCTGAATTGAATTCTATTTTTCCTGGCCAGCCTGCTCCAAGGCTACCACTTCCTGTAGGAAATGTCAGAGAACCGAGCCTGGTCTAGGCAGCGATACTGAGTTTTGTGGTGAGTCAGGAAGATTCCCTCAGGACGAGAGTTCCAGTGGTGTGACTGGGACAGAATCTGTCGACACCAATTCCAGCCCATTCGTGAGCTTGCTGTGTGACTTTGGGGTAAGTCATAACCTTTCTGTTTTTAGTTTCCTGAAAAGTGGAGATAAAGCCGCAGTGCTTTTCATCCATCTACCTCGGAGGAGTTTTGTGAAGGTTGGTTAATTAATTGTCAAGGCGTCTGCATACGGGATGTGTTAAGGGAATGTCAAATAATGGGTCAAAGCAGGCAAGAGGGAGGAGAAGAGAGTGATTGTGGAGTCTTTGTTAATTTTTCAACATCTTCAAGTTTCTGGGGCGGTTGTCAGGCAAAGTTCCCAAACGCGATCCCTGTAAAAAACATTTAGGCGACAGAGGAGTTATTTTTAGCTTCATTTCCTTCTAGAGGATTCTATGTGGGAGTCTGTTCAATAATTGTCTTTGAACCTAGGTGAAGTAGAGCAAACTGAGGAGAGGCTTTTGGCTGGAAATGTGAGTTTCATTTGACCATATCTTCAAGGTTATTTTCTGTCAATAGCCCTGCAAAGGAGAAGACGAAATCGTTTCCTTTGGGAATCTGATTGCCCCCCCCCCCGCCCCCCATCCAGACTCGTGATGTCTGGGAGAGTTGGAGACATTAGGACCATAAAAGCTACCACGACTTGGGGCTAAGCACCCGACTCCTGATTTCAGCTCAGGTCATGATTTCACGGTCATGAGTTTGAGCCCCACATAAGGCTCTGCTCTAGCCTGGTTGGGATTGTCTCTCTCTCACTCACTCTCTGCCCCTCCCCCCTTGCTCTCTCTCTCTCTCTTTCCTAAGATAAATAAGCTTAAAAAATATTTTAAAAGCTACCACATTTTGAGCACTTAATATACTCCAGAAACTTCTCTTACATTGTCTTATGTATCCAAAAAGCAACCAAATGAGGGGGAACCATGGTTTCTAGCCCCTGATTCCTCTCTCCCCGTACTTCCGTGGCAAGAACTTACACCTCTCCAAGACGGTAGCCATGGGTAGTGTGGCCGTGGACTTGAGCGTGCCCTGGTGCTCAGTGCTCAAACCTGAGAACCGTTCTGACCACATTACTGTCAGGCTCTGAGCAGCTGAACTAACTGATAATGGACTCAAAACATAGACTCAAGCATTAAGTTCAACATAAATGGTCAAAATGTCGGCTGGCCAGATGGTTCCAGAATCTCATTATCAGAAGATAGCATGGATTGGCTTATGTATTTCAGTTTTGAGCATGTAAATATTCATCAAACTGGAGACATATGGTGAGGGGGGGCACAGAGAAGGGAGAAAAGGAGAAAATTATAAGACAGAGTGAGTGGTATCTCATTTTTAGGTAGATTTGGTGGAATCTGGAAAAAAGATAAGGAAGAAAAAGGGTGTGTGTGTGTGTGTGTGTGTGTGTGTGTGTGTGTGTGAGGGTATGTTTTCTTTGTTTATTTATTTTGTTCACATTTGGACAAATTGGAGGAAAGTCTGGACCACAAATAGGTTTTCCTTCTAATGTGTAAAAACACCAAGTATGGTTCGCAGTGGCCCAAGTGCCCAGCACCCTGAGAACTGGATTGCAACGCATTTTTGGTGGGCTACACACGCCCGTACAGTGGGTTAATGGCTTAGCTAGACATGAAGACAAACTTCTCCAACTCTTGATACCCAGACTGCCACCTGCTACAAGAAAGTAATTTTCTTTACCAAGTGTGTGTGCGGAATAGAGGTAGTTTGCAGGAGATGCAGTCTGGTCCATAAACACCATCCCTCCTATCAAGTCAGCCTGAAGACTACTAATGAATAGTTTCAAAACATAAAGTTTGGTGTATTTTTGAATACCATTAGAATGAACTTCCCGGAGGGTGATGTTTTCTTCCTTTGGTGAATATAATCTCTTCAAGGCATTGAGGAGGAGGCCTTATACCCAGAGCCGGCAGCGTGGGCAGAACAGTCTAGAACTCAACGCTAAAACAAAAATAACAACAAAACGCACTTGCACCATTGCTGGGTGGCACACGCGTGCTGTGGAAAATGTCCCTGCGGGGGCTGTGACTTGAGACACTCATGTGGGAGTTACAACGGCCTGGATTGTGAGCTAGGAGGCAAGTGTAGGTAACTGAGCCAGAAAGCCGCACACACGCCCATCTATTTATAGCTCCCCGTGGTGAAAAAGTAAAACCAAAGTGCAGCTTTCTACCTGCTGTTCCCAACTGAAGCTGCCAAAGAACGGATAAGACCTCCTTTTGCTTGTCTTTGTAGTTTCAACGGACACACACGAAAATGATGAGGGAGGCTGTCCTCTTCCCGACCCCCTCCGGCAGGTGAGGAAGCCAGGCGGCAGCCC
>NC_043709.1:130399518-130454520 GCF_006229205.1 Suricata suricatta | reverse complement strand
TAAAATGTATCTTTCAGGAGATGCCCCAGTTAACCCCTTTCCAGCTTGTGTGCAAGGCACACACATGCACACACACACACACACACACACGCACACACACATACACACACAGGATTGCCACCTTTTGCCAAAGAACCACAAGCAAAGGCGGTAGGAGGGCAGAATCAGGCCTTAGACACAAGATCCCACTGCTAGCAGAAGATGAAGCCGCTCCGCCCCACCCTTTCTGAAGTTCTGCGCCTTTGACCTTCCAGGGCCGGGGCAGCCTGGCTTGAAGGCCCTTACTCCCAGGGAGCGTTCTGAAGCTCTCCTTTCTTAAGGACGGCGGCACAGAGGCCTTAGCGTGGTGCACTGCGAGAGGCTGTCGGCCAGAGCTTCGGGGGATCTTTTTAGAAAGGAGGGCCTCCTGGGAGTGGGCCACTGTCTGTGGAGGTGGGGTGGGGGTGGCATCGCCCCCTCCCCGCGCGGTCCCCGCGCGCAGGGGGGAGACAGGAAGCTGCGGCGAGGCCGACTCGCTGAAACGCTACTGGAGCTAATAGATTGTGGTCACCGGGTGCGCGGCGGCATCTCGGTCGTGATGGGAACACTCAAAAGCATCGTCAAAACACTTGCAGAAACATGCTGAGCTCTGCACTCCGGAGCCGCAGCCCCCGTGGAGAGTGCGGGGAGCCGCAGCGCTGCAGCCCGGCCCCGGGGGGCGCCCCTTCCCGTGCGGGCTGGCGGCCGCCACCCCAGTGGTCACGGTCACCGCCACCCGAGGCTCGCCCTCCCTCTCCCGCTGCGGGGGTACCTGCTCCCCCGCGCTCAGCCCTCCGCGATTCTGGAGGCTGCAAAGTGGCGCTGCGGGTGCAGGGGTGCAGAAGGAAGGTTCAAGGAGGGACGATTTACCTTCCTCTGAAAAAGGACAGAAGGAGTCGTAGGCGAAGTTCCAAAGTGCATGAACTTGAACGTTTGCATAGAGATTTCTAACTATAGCAACACTGCTTCGCGTCTTAAGAGCTGGAGAGGACTTAAAGCTCCCCGGGGTCGACTCCTTCGGTTTATAAAAGTCCTTGGTAAGTAAGTCCCAGCGAGGCCACTCCGGCCAGGGGGCAGAGCTGGCTTCACCAGGGCTGCGGGGGGCATCTTTCTGCCCCCCTCCAGCTTAGCCTGGGCCAGACCCGGTTCTGAGTACTTCATATATTAACACAGTTCACCTGTCACCAGCGCTGTGGTAGCACTGCCCACACTTTGCAATGAGGAGGTGGAGGCAGAGGAAGGAAGTGGTGGCAAAGCTTGGATTCAAATTCTGCCAGGGTGACCCAGGAGCTCACCCTCTTCGCTGTGCAGCAGTCCCCCTGGGTGTGCGTGCACACGCGTGTCATTATTCATTCCTACAGCTCTGTTCCAATACAGGCCTCTCAAGGCTGGCTCCAGACTTCTCATATTGCATTGCACCACCACCTGTGCTTTGAGACGGGAAAGGGTAGACCTCTTCTGCTAGTTACTTCTTAGAAATCTATCCTGCGGGCCCCCTCTTCCACTGACCAGGGGTATCCTAGGTCTCCCGGGCACGGATCCCGTTTACAGAGCTCTTTCATAGCTATCCCTGTGTCTCAGCCGGATCCTCCAAGGTGGCTAAACACCACTGCTTCTGGGTCATTCCGCAGAGCTCCGCCCCAGGGCTGGAGGCTCACCTCCTGGCAGCATCTGAGGTCAGTTAATTCAAAGAGAAACAAACTGGCCCTACATGGATGACGGCCAAGGGTTACTGACCAGGATGGAGGCCGTCGGGTAGTTAACTGGGTGAGGACGCCAGATGGCTACCCCAGGTGCCACTGAAGAGCAGAATCCCCAGCACTTTTTCTGATCCCGGTTACAATAGGTTTAAAATGTAACCAGTTAAAAGATTTATGAAGATTCCTTGTTGGGGAATGTGAACAAAAAGGCTTCTTCTTGGGCGATGTAGGATGTACCTCTTTCCTACACAGAACTAGAGAGAGAGTTTTAGGGAAAAGGATGAATGTGAGCCTGATCGTGTTTTCCTGCATCAAACAGATTTATAGGACAAATGTGGTAGGAAAATGATGAGATTGGTTTAATTGTTTAAAAAAAACCAAACAAACAAACCAAAAAACCCTCTAATGCCAAAGTACAGGCAAACCATCAACTTCCTGAAAACACATTTGCTGAACAGCCCTTTCCTCCTCCCTCCCTCTCTCCCTCCCTCCCTCCTTCCTTCTACTTACCCCGCCCACCTGCCCACCTGTCCTCCCTTCCTTCCTTCCAAGTATCCCCTTCCTCCTGCCCCAGGATCATTTCAGAAAAAACATAAAAATGTTTGATGGTGTTTCCTTTTCTCCCCATTCAAAATAAAAGAGCTTTATTAAGTCCCCTGGGAGGAAATATATTCCTATGACTATTTTCTTGACTAAGGAAACACCAGTGAGAGATTGGAATGCCCTGTCAGCCACTGAACCATTGGTATCCAGGCACCTACGAGAGATGGCAAAATAAAGTCACTAACCTCTTATTCTAAAAGGGAAGTGGTGGGGGGAGCACACAGATTATTCATCCCATGTGTAAATGGCCCACAGACTGGTCTCTGCTGAGACTTGGTTCTGGCAACGGGGCGGAGGCAGGGTGGGGTGAATCGAGGTTTGGTGTCTGGCTGACTGGGCCCGGTTTCTCTGATTTTTGCTGGGTGTCCGCAGTGCTGATTTTTAGTTACAGCACTGTGTAGAAAGAGCTCCACCTGTGACCTCACGCAGAAAAGCACACCTCTTAGAGAACCATCTAGAACACTTCAGAACAACAAGAGCTATGGCCTTTGACACTAAATAAACAGGACTAAGCAAACCTCTCCTGTGTGGGTGTGACTTCAGATCTCTTTCTGAATCCTTCAAACTAACCTGAGCCAAGTTCTCAAAACACGAAAGCCCCAAAAGTACCTTCAAATAGGTTGCATTGTTTGATTGGCCGGTTCGAGTAGTTTCTGTTTTTTGGGTGATAAAGAAAACACATAACAGGAGGTCTGCCTTCCTCACAAAATTTTAAGTACAAGACAGTATTATTCACTATAAGCACCATGTTGTACAGAAGATCTCTGAAACTTTTTCATCTCGCATAACTGAAACTTTATACCCACTGAACGGCACCCCCCATTTCCTCCTGCCCACTCCCCACCCCCAGACCCTGGTAGCCACCATTCAACATTGCTTTTATGGATTTCATTACTTTGGATAGGTCATGGAAAACAGTATGGAAATTCCTCAAGAAGTTAAAAATAGGTGCGCCTGGATGGCTCTGTTGGTGAAGCATCCTACCAGTCTTGGTTTCGGCTCACGTCATGATCTCATAGCCCCACTTTGGTCTCTGCACTGACAGTGCAGAGCCTGCTTGGGATGCTCTCTCTCTCTCTCTCACTCTCTCTCTCTCTCTCTCTCTCTCTCTCTCAAAAGAAATAAATAAACTTTAAAAAAGGAATTAAAAATAGAACTACCATATGGTCCAGCAATCCCACCTCTAGGTGAGAGTAATTTAACATCTTTATCTCTAGTCCTCTGAAAAAAGCATGTTCACTTTCAGTGGATGTGGAATGACCTTTGGGCAGGGCCGATGGGCCTATCTGCAGAGAGCTAAATAGTTTCACGGCTTGGGCTCTAAGATGTAAAACTCCCTTTAGATCATCTTATGAGAGGTTTCTCTTAATAGGAAAGGAAAGTACTGTGTTGTCATGAATACATTAAAACCCAACAGACTGGAGACAGGGAATGAGGAAGGAATGATGTGGTTTCTCAAGGAATAAACATGAACCAGCAATCCCACTTAAAAACCTCACAATATTTTTAGTGCCATTCAACCATGATTTCAGTAGACCCTCGAGGGGTATGTGAAGGATGTTCCCTACGATTCCATCCATATATGTAAATCATGTACAACTGGTCTGTTTTTAGGGGGGGATGGCCCTTGGCTTCATCACCCCCAGAACGAGTGGGGTATTCCTATTCTGGCTTCAACTGTTTATTTAAAAAGAAAAATGCTCCCTCCTCCTCTTCCTTTGAAGAGCAAAAAATGTAAGGGTCCCATTTGTGAGAGTAAAGACAAAGGCACTTTGTTTTCCCCTTTCAGAACATTTTCCACAGATAAAAATGGAGTAGACCTTAACCTACACACCTGTGATGCCACGATCACATTAACATCATCACGTTTACATCTTTGCTTCTTCTGGGTGTTGAGTCAGGAAGAGACACTTTTACTGGTGCTTTCCATTTGTAAGTTTTCTCTTTAATTTCCTTAGAGTCATTTTCAGAGTCATAAATTACTCCTCGGCCCTTTCCCGTTCCCCAGCACCCTCTGTTTAGTACATATGTTTTCTTCAATAGCAAGCTTCAGTTTCTGGTCGGTGTTCTCGTCCATGGCAGCTGCAACTAGCTGCATGTCTTTGGACAAGTTGTTGTCTCCTTCTGGGTCTCTGTTGTTTTCATTTCTGAACTATGGGTGTTAGGTTAGAAAGACGATGTCTAAATTCCTTTGAAGTTTAAACGTCGTTATGATGTGGTGGGGCCAGGCGTTCAGTAGAGCTCCTGGGCGATTTGCACCTAGTGCCAAGGACACAGCCTCACGGGAACTTTCTTTCACCAACTGGAACTCATGGGCACGTTGGCTAGAGAAAAACTTAGAGAGAGGGCATGATTAATGGATTTCTGGAGAAAGAATTCAATCTCAACTCTTCACACTTTAGACAGTATTTTAACATCCTCAGTTAAAGCAAGTACTTTCCATCTTATGTTTTCTATAAGTTTATGAAAATAGCAATCATGTTCAACTCTAGATGTGTCTGAATCAAAACACATTGAAGAGGAAATTCCTCAGACAAGTGTTAGAGAGCATTTGCGATGCCTCTCCTTAATGACAAAGGTGCTCACTAGGCTGGCACATCAGCATTCCCCATCTGGAGTCCCTCCGCTATCATTTCTGAGCCTCACAGAGGTCATCATCAGCCTCAGATGGGAAGACGGGGGAATGTAAGTGATAATTGCGTCAGACCTACATCAATAGAATACCAGCTATTTTCCTTAAAACCCCACAGAAGGGCTATAGTTCATCTTTATTTGGCGAGGGGGTAGGATGATATTGGGGGGAGAGGAGCAATTTATTGTTTTCATTAAGCTTTAGCTTATTAAGTTATTGTACCAATTAATTCGGTAGGACTCTGTGAAAGCCAATGGAAGGTTTTGCATAGTGGAGAGAGACAAGCTAGCGTTTGGGAAATGATTGGACAGAATTCAGTTCACAGAGTCTTCTGTGTAAAAGTAGATAGTGTCAAGGGACACAATGAAGTTTGATTAATTCCTTAGTCTTAAGCAGAGCATGGCTGCTAGCACACCATTAAGGTGGAAACTTAGATAACTTCTGGAGGCAGCTGGCTTGACATTTCTTTGGGATTGGAGGTGTGATTAAATCTGCACACAGAGTTTAACTTTGTTTTGAAACAACGTGGCAGAGTGGCAGAAGTGTGGGCTTCGGGTCTGAATTTCAGCGATTGTTTCTGAACCTCATCTTCTGTCTTCTCCTGTAAAGGGGAGATAGCCTTGACTGCACAAGGTAGTCGTGAGAGTCGAGTTGCTGATGGATGTCAGCACCCAAAATCCGTCATTGTCTTTCACTCTCCCTTTAAGAGGGAAAGCAGCTGGGGTAAAATATCTAGGAAGCAGAACTGTAGCAATTAGATACTCTAATTTTGTCTCTGCTAATCACTGTGTTTGGGACCTTGGTCTGGGGCCTTGCAGTAGAAAGGCAGATAATGGGTCAGAGTGATCCACCATAAGTTAGTGTCACTCACCTCAGGTGGGCTGTCATAACTGCCATCCGTTACGTTTCCTGGGTCGGCTCTTTCTCCCTCTTTCCCTAACGATCATTTCGAGGGCTCTCCACTCTCAGATGTTCTGGTCATCCTTCCTCCTCTTGCCCCAGCCCATGCTTCTCCTTCTTGCTCAACTAATGCCCTTGATCCCTATTTCCTAGCTACAGAGATGCAGTCAGGTGTCAACTTCTCCGTTGTCTTGGTATCCAAACATGACAGCTTCCTTTGCCTGTCCCTATTTCTGTTTCCTTCCCTCGAGTTCCACAGATTAAAACAGACCTTCCCTGCTTTGCTTTGCATCCCATCCTCTTTCGCCTTCTTGAAGAACTTACTTTTGACGATCCCTTCTTTCTCCTATGTGGTCAACATCTCTCCCTCTAACAGGATCTTTCTGTACGCATTGAATTGTACCCGCTTCTCCCAAAATTCCGCATCGTTTCCATCCTTTTCCACTTCCTTCTTTTGAAGTGCTCTTTACACTCCATGTCCACACATCCTCACCTCCTCCTCAACTCCTCAAACGAATCTCGTGACTTCACTGAGTCAGCTTTTCTTAAAAAGCGTTGCCAGGGCTATCCATGCTGCTAAAGCCAAGGGTCACTTTTTTGTCATCTCTACCTGAATATCTCAAAGGCACATCTAACTCTGCATGTCCAAAACTGAACCCTGGATCTTCTCTCCCAGACCTGTTTCTCCCCCGAACTTACTTGTTCTTAGGTATGGCATCAGTTTCTCTTAATTCTTCTCTCTTCCTCACTCTTTTTTCTTTCTTTTCAAATTTTTATTTAAATTCTAGTTAATTAGCATGTAGTGCAATATTGGTTTCAGGAGTAGAATTCTGTGATTCATCACTTACATGCAACACCCAGTGCTCATCACAACAAATGCCCTCCTTAATGCCCGTCACCCATCTAGCCCGTCCTCCACTCACCTCCCCCCATCAGCCCTCAGCTTGTTCTCGTTATTTAAGAGTCTCTTACAGTTTGTCTCCCTCTCTCTTCCCCCCACTCCCATATGCTTATCTGCTTTATTTCTTAAATTCCACACATGAGTGAAATCATACAGCATTTGCCTTTCTGACTGACTCATTTTGTCTTGGCATAATACAAATACACTCTAGTTGCACCTCTGTCATTACAAATGGCAAGATTTCATTCTTTTTGATAGCTGAGTAATATTCCATTATATATATAATCCACATCTTTAGCCATTCATCGGTTGATAGACATTTGGGCTCTCTCCATAGTTTGACTGTTGTTAGTAATGCTGCTATCAACAGGGTGAATCTGTATTTTTGCATCCTTTGGGTAAATACCGAGTAGTGCAATTGCTGGGTCATAGGGTGGTTCTATTTTTAACTTTTTGAGGAGCCTCCATACTGTTCTCAAGAGCAGCTGCACCAGTTTGCCTTCCCACCAACAGTGCAAGGGGGTTACCCTTTTTCTGCATCCTCACCAGTGTCTGTTGTTTCCTGAGTTGTTAATTTTAGCCATTCTGACAGGTGTGAGGTGGTATCTCATTGTGGTTTTGATTTGTATTTCTCTGATGATGAGTGATGTTGAGCATCTTTTCATGTGTCGGTTGGCCATCTGGATGTCTTCTCTGGAAAAGTGTCTATTCATGTCTTCTGCCATTTCTTCACTTGATTATATGCTTTTTGGGTATTGAGTTTGTAGTTTCTTTATCGACTTTGGACACTAGCCCTTTATCGTATATGTTATTTGCAAATATCTTGTCCCATTCTGTAGGTTGCCTTTCAGTTATGTTGATTGTGTTCTTTGCAGATGCTCTTTTTAAATTTTTAAAAAATATTTATTTATTTTTGAGAGAGACAGAGCATGAATGGGGGAGAGACAGAGAAAGAAAGAGAGACACGGAATCCAAAGCAGGCTCCAGGCTCCAGGCTCCAAGCTGTCAGCACAGAGCCCGAGGTGGGGCTTGAACCCACGAACTGTGAGTTCTGGACCTGAGCCAAAGTCGTATGCTTAACCAACTGAGCCTGCTTCAGGCACCCCCAGAAGCTTTTTATCTTGATGAAATCTCAATAGTTCATTTCCAGTCTTCACTTTTGCATATGGAATGTATCATCATGTCTTTTTGGTCTTCTCTTCTGTATTATCTTTTGGATCCATTCAGTTTTTTCCATCTCCACGGCCACCATATTACCTCACCACTGCTACCATAAACTTTTACAATGCCCCCAGCCAGTCACTGGGCAGTCCCCAAGCTATTCCGAGCAGTGGCCTTCCTGAAGTCTGTGTCATCATGACACCCTCTTGCTTCAAGCACAAGAGGCTTATCTTGCTCTTGGATAAGGGAGCATGCTGTCACCTAAGATGCTCTTTTCCCTTTAAGCATCTTCAAATGGGTTCTTTTCATGAATCGTCTCACATATGTGGTGATTTTCTGGCTTCCCCCAACTGAAGTTAGTTACCACTGCTCTTATCTCTGCAGTGGTTCACATTTGTGTAATTATTGGATTTATTTGGACAGCACTATTCCCTAAGAGTGGGGTGGGTTCAGGCATCTTTGGCCTATCACTGAATATGTATGAAAGAATACCTCAATGGATGAGTAATGTATTTCATGAAAACTGTACACATTCTTAGAACATAGACAGAAGAGAGAATAGAAACATCTACTTAAGACTGTTTCATCAAAATGGAGAAATTGCCCTCCTGTAATAAGACAATTAGCTCCCCACCAAAAATATGCATTTCCTTTGATAATATGGAGTGACTGTTGATGGAGGCTGGTGTTTCGCCAGAGGTGACATTTCCTAGACCCCTTACATTCAGCTGTGCCTCAAGCAACGAGTTCTTGCAAATGAGATACTACTGGCAGTCCCATGTTTTATTTCTAGGTCAAGGATTTTTAGGAAGCAGCTGTCTCTTTTTTCCTTGCCAACAGCTGGAAAGAGAGGATTCTGGGATACTGGAGAAAGGTGGAGCCACAGAACTGAAGCAACTTGAACTTCCAAGAGGTGGGAAGATGCCCACTGACCAATGACACTGCACTGACGATCACATAAGCAAGAATCGATCAACTCCTGCGAGGAGGTGGGATGGAAATCTGGCCCTCTACTTATTTTTATAAATAAAGTCTTATTGGAACACACAGCTATGCCCATTTGTTTATTAATTGTCTGTGGCTGATTTTGCACTATCACAGTAGAGCAGTAGCAATGAAGAATGTATCACCGTCAGTGATTACAATATTTACTATCCAGTCCTTTATAAAAAAATGTTTGCCAATACCTCTCTGTTGTGCTAAGCCACTGTAATTTGAGGTTAATTTTTATAACCATAAGCCTGGCCCTAACGAGTATAGCTCCCTAAGCATATTATCCCTCTCTGTACCCGTTCATTAACTGGTACATTCTTTCAAATTATTTCTTGAGCATCTAATGCTCAAGTGTGCTCTTGATATTGAGGATACAAAAGTATATGAGGCATGCTGCCTGCTCTCAAGAAGCTCACTGTTTTGATAAGGAGATAGAAGGATCCATTGGGTTAAAATATGGGCACAATGGCTGGTAAACGTCAGGAGCTAATGATATACATAGGGCAAGTACTTATTCCAAAGGCACGTGGAGAGATGTGAGCAATCAACTCGGAGACGGACATTAATGTGCTGGGAATTTACTGCGGAGAGCTTTCGGGACAGACATCTGCGACCAAGGGAAGGAAGCAGAAGTAGGCAAAGGGAGGGAGTCGGATGGTGCCCCAGCCCGACCCACAGGAAGCTGAGAACCACAGAGCGGGGATGAGGTCGTGGCCTTGTGTGGGAGGTCCTCTTCAGCGGTGTCATTCCCGAAGACAAGGTCTGTGACGGTGCTGTCAGTCGCTGGGAGTACATTCTTCAGTCTCAGAGTGGGTGGCTTCCGATAGCGCACAGAGGGACCACCAGGGGACTGCTCTGCGACAGTCCCTGAAGGGGTGGGGCTGGGTGTATCTACACTTAAATCTTTGAGCAGGGATTTTTACCTCGCAAAAGGAGGGGGAAGCAATGGGTCAGGGTGAGTGCCTCAGGCAGAGAGCATAAAATGTTCAAATCGGAAAAAATGAAAGACGACAGGAGAGGAAAAGAAATGTTAATTCCACGCTGACCGGTCAGCGTTTCCCATGCGTGTACTTCCTGCCTCTCTGATGGAGGGGCCTGGGAGGCTGCTGGGGCCTGCACCACTGCAGAACACCTGTGCTCCCAGAAGCTTTGGGTCCTAATTAGATTTATCTTCTGTGTTTTAGACTCAGCGTCCCCTATAGAGGGGCAGTGCAGGCTTGCAATCTAGGAGCAGCTTCAGGAGCTCTGTTCTAGCAATGGGATATCTTGATTCTCACTTAGTTTGAGCTAATTATCTCGAGTGAGTGATTTTTCATCCAAATCGTGATTCCTCTATCTCCTAAAATTCTTCATTCTGCTCAGAAACTTATCTGCAACTTACCAAGCAACCCCGATTGACTGGTGAGGATGTGAGCGGAATAGTCGAATCCTTTACCTGAAAAAAGAAAAAAAAAAAAAAACAGCCACTGTATGTTTCATAAACACAAACATAGGGCAAATTTGAACAATTCTAAGGGTTAGTAGTAAAGTGATTGAACTTAACAGTTCAAAACAAGTAAACGTTGTTCAGTAACTTAGAACAGATGAGCGACTAACTCTACAGCAGAAATGCTTTGTAAAAAGTGTTTGTTTTCAATGTGCAGGAAAGACCTTTATATTTTAAACCCCACATGGAAAATTCTGTACTCCTGGGGCACCTGGGTGGCTCAGTCGGTTAAGCGTCCAATTCTTGGTCTCACTCAGGTCATGATCTCACAGTGTGTGAGTTCGAGCCTTGAGTCAGTCTCTACACTGGTAACTGTTCTGCTTGGGATTTTTTCTCTCCCTTTCTCCCCCTTTCTCTGCCCCTCCCCCACCCACTCTGTCTCTCTCAAAATAAGTAAAAAGACTTAAAAAAAAAGAAAATTCTGTACTCCTAAGTATATCGCTTATCAGATTCCTTGAGTTGATACATTGTGAATTTTTTCTGAAACTTCTGGTCATCATTTTCTATCTTTTTATTTAGTTATTGTCTTACGAGCTTATGATATTCAATTCAGATCAAAATCGCGAGTTTGAAATCATGCGTGTGTTAGTGTGTTTTGAGGATAGATGAACACCGTGTAAATAAACCTATAGGCATTAAACAAATGTTGGTCATGTGCTATCCACATGAATGGTAACCTACTGTAAGCATGAAGCACAAAATTAAAACAAGTATTCTCAGGAGCAGAACACCAGGAATCCAAGCTTCCCTATGCTTTTCCCTGATCTATACAGGTCTCCTTTCCTTCTCCCCAAAGCACTTTATCATTTCTATATTAATAGTTTAAAAGAAAACCTACACTTATATTTAACCTAAGTAATAATTTTGCTTGTAGAATTTGCTCATTTTTACCCCAAAATTCTAAGGCCTGAAGATACCACAAGTTGCCCATTGTCTGGTTGGTTGACACTTTTCCCAGTTTTTATTTTTTCTATGGCAAACCCTGGTGCTTTGAATGGCTTTCACGTTCCCCCAGAAACTCGTCGGCGAGGAAAAGCTCCTTTTAGGTACCTGCCCAGTAGTGGAACCAGCAAGTTGAAAGTCATGCAGACTTTCAGTTTCACAAGATAATGGAAGTTGTTTTCTGTCCAGGTGGTACCAAGTGTCATCCCCCACCAGCAGGGTTTAGGACTTCCCGTTGCTCCCAGACTCACCAGCACCTTCGCTGGGAGCGTGGTCGTGCGAACTCCAGAAACCAAGGTCCAAACTGCCATGGTCACTAACTAGCTGTTCATCTTGGAGGAGGTTTTTAACTTCCTCATTTACCTCTTTTCCTTGTTCCTTGTGTGAGATGAGGATGAAGGCAGAATTCTAAGGGTTCCATGAAAAGCAAACGTGAGTTCAAGTGCGTAAGGACTTAGAACAGTATCTGGGTCCATAGCCATGCTGTGTATTTGCTATAATTTTCTTAGTTTTTGCCAGTCTGATAGGTGTCAAAACCTGTGCCTAGGTTTGCATTGTCCCACTCGCGAATCGGGCTGTTTAATTGGCCTGCCTTCCCTCACGCCTATTTTCATCTATTGACCATTCATTAGACCATTTGCCTTTTTCTCCTGTGTTTTGAAGCTCTTTCTATGTTCTGGGTTTAACTCACCTGTGGATTCTATTTTTTTCACAAAATATTCTAAGTTTGTAGCTTATCTTTTTACTTTTAAAATGGAATATGTAGCTTCTTTTTGTGGTTAGTGGATTCTTTCTTTCCTTTTTTTTTTTTTTGTATGTTTAAGAAATCTTCCCAATCTTGGATTATAGGGATATTTTTCCTAGATTTTCTTCTGATTAAAATTTTGCCTTCCTTAGTTAAGTTTGTAATCTACCAGGGATTTATTTTAATGATCAATAAGAGTTATGGAGTATGTCTCACATTTTATGTATGTATAAAATATTATGTCAGTAGCATTTATTGAATCATCCTTTTATTTGTAATATTTTCTCCGGTGAACTGCCACTGGACCCACATAACAAATTTTTATATACGCACTTATCTGATGTGGGGTTTCTCTTCTCTTTCATTGGTCAGTTTGTTGTCTCCACACTAATATTATTCATAGTCATGGAAACATGGCCGATACGGGCTCAGGCTTATTATCCAGTTCATGGAACTGAATTTGTTCCCAAACGAGAATTTGTTCCCAGGGCAACCTAATTTCTATTTCCACTTTTGGTTTCAGGTCAGTATGACTATTTTGTTTATTTGTTTGGAGAGTTCTGGGACCCACAGTCAAGCCCAGCAATCTCCTATAGAGTATGTTGCTTCTCGTCTACCCAGGATTTAGCTGTAACATAATAGCAGGGAACGTGCAGGATGCTTGGTCTCCCATACTGTTAGAAACAGAAGTTAGGGGTGCCTGGGTGGCTCAGTTGATTAAGCGTCTGGCTTCAGCTCAGGTCATGATCTCACAGTTTGTGGGTTCGAGCCCTGCATCGGGCTCTGTGCTGACAGCTAGCTCGGAGCCTGGAGCCTGTTTCAGTTTCTGTGTCTCCTTCTCTCTCTGACCCTCCCTGGTTCATGCTGTCTCTCTCTGTCTCTCAAAAATAAAATAAAAAACATGAAAAAAAAAAAGAAACAGAAGTTAGACAGCTACCTGTTGATAATGCTGATAATAATTGTTCCACAAGCAGTAGCAATAACAATCTTATGCTCTCTGGGTGGCACTGGTTCTTTCACAGGATCTCTGTTAAAGGAAGGCATTTATAGATACAAATGTTACCACAGAAGACATTGTGTCTTCCTAAATCACATAAATGGTTACCATCAGAACCAGGATACAGGCACCGATTTCTGATTCTTACTTTGTTGTTTTCAGTAGTCCATGCTGGTATTTCCGGTCTTTATCACATCAGTCTTCCCACTAACTAAAACGTGGTTTTAGGGACCAAAGAACCAGGGTTTATTTGGTCTCTGAAAACTACATAGCTAGAAATGATTGTTTCAAAAGACTCCCAGAAAAGAATGTTTCACAAGTTCCTTAGACAAGCTGTTTAGGACCTCATCATTCTTCTGTAAGTACTCCCTTTACTTGTCTTGGTTCCTTCCTGCTGAAATCTATGCTCATTTCCTATTATTTTCTTTTCTCCCAAAGGGGGAGTCTTGCTCATCATTCTCTAACATGACATTTCCTTTTTCATGACGATCACCTTTTGAACTCATTCAATACTCTTTGCATACATTGATCCCATGAAAAAAATATCGAGGTCCTCACAGAGGTCTCGATGATCTCTTCTTTGGACTAAAGATATTCTCAGTTTACATGCCATTAAAGATATTCTGCTCTAAACTTGTGAGCCATTTTTGTCATTCTTTTCTGGATATTCTCTAGTATTTCCACACTTCTCATAAATTAAGAAGAAGAAGAAGACATTTTTTTTTCTTTAATTGCTGAGGGGTCAAGTCTTTCTTGGCCATAGCTTTTCTTATTCCAAGACTAGAAAGGACTTGAAGATTACCCCATTTCTGACCCAGCCCTCCTTTTCTATACTAAGTATCTGATGGAGTAGGCCAGTGGTTAAAGGCTCCCTTTTAGTTTTTCCCTTTTGAGTGAACTCTTGAACAACTCCTTTTCCCTCTCCTTAAAGAGAGAGGGGAAAAAAAAAAAAAGGAATATGGAGTGCCTGGCTAGCTCAATCCGTTGAGTGTCTGACTTGGTTCTGGTAATGGTCTCATGGTTCCCCAGTCATGATCCTCTGTCCCCCTCACTCTCTGCCCCTCCCCCATCCCCACACACTCTCTCTCAAAAATAAGTAAACATTAAAAACAATAGAACAGATACTTTAGTTTGGGCTGATTGGCCCAAGCAGAAGTAAGTCAGTACTTTCAATATCTATACAAATGTATCTAAAGAAACAGGATGAAATATCCTAGCAAATTATGGGACATGGGCTAATATTTTGCTTTGTAAATATGGTTCTTGGATCAGAATCTTCTAGCAGTGACAGTAACAACAACCACAACGCCTTCTCACCAACAACCAGGACTAACTTGTGGAACAAATATGCTTGGATTTGGGATGAAAAAAGTAGTCCACAGCAATCTGCAATCTAACTTATTACCACGTCTCCTCCTAACCGTATCTGGTTTTCATGTACTTGTTAAATTAGATTATAAATCGTTTCCCCCCCCACCTGCATACATAAGGTGATTTGCCGGAGTTGAATCATATCTTGCTTTCTGCTTTAAATATCAGTTCTACGTAGTATTACTGGAATTAACCTGACTGTCCCTACTTTAGAAAAACAACACTGTTTGGAGCATTTCAAGCTTTGTTCCGTCGCTTGCCTTGCTTCCTGCATTTCTAGACAGATTTTCAAATTTCCTCCACCCCCGGCTGCCTGGAATCACAATAAGTTTTATTGTCAAGTGTGTTGAGGTGTCAGGCTACTAATGCCAGAAATGGAGCCTCTGGGGATCTGTTTCTTAAGACATGGGTGTTCTCCTCCATTCGGTCCCGCCCCCCTCACCGCCTGCCCCCGGCCTTGTAGATATCTGTAAAGCGAGCTCTGTACAAATCTAATCAACCAGATCATTTGTCAGACGTCACTCTCGGTGCAACGGAGCTGAAGGTCATTGCATTTAGTAACATGGAGCACCTCCTTTTCACGGCGTTGGCACCCCCCAAACAGAGGAATAAAATGGCCCTGAAGTGCCGGCACTGGTTGAAAGTGTGATGGCAACCACTTTGTTGCCGACGACACAGACATACAAAGATAGACCGGAAGTGGCTATCTACCAGAAGAGGTTACTTTATTGGAGAAGCTTATCTGAGGAAACAAGGAAGATGGCTCAGATTAATCTTACTTCAAGACCAATGTTTTCCTAGATACAACACTGAAGATTAAACGTTTCTTAGTGTTCGGGGGTGCATCGGTAGATAGTGTTCTTAAAACATATGGCCTATGGGAGGGAGGGCTCCCTCTCAGAAGCTGAGAGGTGTCATCGGGGGTAAGTCTTGGGGCACAGGGGTGTGTGTGTGAGGGCATAGGGACGTGAAAGGAGGTGGCCAGGACATTCCGGCCACAGGGAATGGCATGCACAATGGCATGGGACCCAGACATCATGGAGCATATGCGGGTTAAGTAGAGCAAACATTTGGATTTGGTGAGAAAGCAGAGCACGTGTCAGAGACAGGTTGACTCACGTCAGCTCACGGCTGAGCAGGACCTGATTAGGTAGGCAGTAGGGAGACCCTGCAGGATCTTGAGGATGGAGTAATAGCATTAGAACTTGGCCTCAGGATGACTAGGATCCTAGAGGTTTTGGCAGACAGACTTATTAACTCTTGTAAAAGCAAGCCCCAAACTCTCCCAGACCATCAGAGTTGGCATTCTTCCTTTTAGCCTTGGACTTCAGAGTTGACGACAGGGCAGAGCTGAGCAGAGCCAGATGTCAGGGGTGAAATGCTGCACTAAAAACTGGGGAAGGGTACCTTTCAGATCCTTCCTACAGGAGGACCCGGCCCTAACCCAGAGGAGCCTGTCTCTTTCAGAGGTGACAAAGATCAGAGCACTTGACTCCCCTGTGACCCCTGGGTTCCATCTGATTTTTCTTAATGTGGTTCTTTAACAATATTTTGACTTTTGTTTTGATTCTTATCCTAGTTTGACTAGGTTTGTTATTTGTGATGTTTCGGAGTCACTCCGCTGGCTGGGCCTCTGCTATCTCCGGTCCTGAAAGCCACCGCCTACTTTTGGATAATGGGGTCTTTATCTCGGGTTCCATTTCACGCATTCATTCTGTCTTTTTGGTACAGAGCTCTGATCTCTGACAAGGACCCATCCACCATTTACCAACGGTGTCTATCCCTTTAAGAATGAATTGGATACTTTCTCATGTGACTTTTTCACTGATGCATTATTTATGTTAACTTCAAATTTATTCTACATCCATTAAAAATGCTTACTTTGACTTTTAGCATATAGCCAATTACCATCATATAATCCTGGGGGGAAAATAATAATATACATACAAGAAATGTAAAAAGACCTTGTGTATTAACTTGGGTTTCTCACCTTCGTCTCTTAGGAAGTCGTTAAGGGTTTATATATTCACTTGCTTAGTTTGTGAGTGAGAAAATTAACAAATTACTTTCTACCCCCATGTCCATGTTAGTCAAGATGAAAAGCACTTCTGAGAAAGGGTTCTAGATTCAAGGGATGAATCCTCTGCCCTTAGGTTGCCTCCTCTGGAAACCTAAGAATTCGGCATTTACCTTAGAGGTGGATGATTAAAATCCTGCCTTAGATATAATCACTTTCTTCAAGGTTTGTATGTTGACTCTTATTCTTTGGGGGTTTTCCTCCACATTTCCATTTAAGTTACATATCTGTCCCTCCTCCTCTGACCTCCGTAGAAAGAAAGAAGTAACACTTCCTGCATTAGCATAACTTCCAAATCTGACAGGTAGTGTTTAGACATTGATTTATGGCCTCAAACCTACATTAGTTTCCATCCCTGTCCACACATCATGGAGAACACTGCCTGCTCCGTAGATGCAGGATGTTTTTAATGGATGTGAACTTAACCATTACTGTAATATCTCTGGTTTAATGCAGATACTTTTGTTAAACGACAATATAATTACTAGTCATCGGCAAACCTCAAAAAGGCTGGGAGGTTCGGTTCAGTTGAACACCCGAGAGCTCAGATGCTTATCTGAAGTTTACCCCTCGAGTTTGGCAAGTCCGGGCTGGCAAATGCAGAGGATCCGTCTCACACGGGACACTACCGTCAGCAATACTGTGGTGCTGCGCTTAATATCAGCACCCTTGTGTTTCAGTCCTGGCCTGGTGAGTACATAAAACAGAACAACAATGATATTTTAAAAAATCATCCCCACCAAATCAAGCCGACTAGAGTTTTTACAGGACAATGAGAACAATTCCATACAAATTGTACCAAACTGGAGGAGAGGCTTCCTTCTTACGGCGTTAGGAACGGCTTGCCTCTCTCTTCCTCCCTGCTTTGCTCGTTTATGATGTTTACGGCCACAGAATTTTCTAGCAGGTTTTCTCTGACATCAGATTGGGAGTGGGGGGGTAGGAGCTGATGAGGTGACTCAGATGGATCCCATTTGAAAACAAGTCTTTTTTTTTTTTTCTAGAAAAAGCATTAATGGTTACACTTCTTTCAGTCTGCTGGGGCAAGGCGGTCAACTTAAAAAAAATAATTAAAGAACTTTCAACACCATGCGTTTTGTATTTAGTTTAGGAGGTATTTTGCATCAGTGATGGCTTTTCCAGTTTTACGTTCCTCTAAATGACCTTTCTGTCCTTGTCTACTATTTCACAAGAAGGTTTTGAAATGAGGAAGAACTTTAGTTTCGTGGGTACTTTGAGCATCGACGTCAAGAAATACCTCTTTTTTTTTGTTTTTTTTTAGCTGTTGTAGTTTGGTGATTTTTACTTCCTGTGCAGGACTGTGGACCTAACATGTGGCATAGTTGGACCGATGGTGAGGAGCCAAGTGCCACTTGACCCTTTGTGTGCCTATTGTGGCCCGGACATGAAGACAGCCATTTGAAATGCCAGTATGGTATTTATACTGGAAGTTAAAACCTTTCTTCTTATTAACCTGGAAATGTTGACCCCGTCACAAGATGGTTTTAGCGTCTGTTGAATTCCAATGTTGGGGAGTCTGAGAAGTCTCTCTTGGTATGAAGTCTCAGGAGGCAAGTTCTTAAGATTCCAAGTGAATTAATTCCTCTTCCCATATGTAAAAGGAGGGAGATGGAAGGGTTTAATCCAATTCCACAGGTACACATTTGAATCACCTCCACGGGCTTAGGCTGTGTGAAGAACAAAGGGGAAAGAGAAGAGGTACACAGGTTTTTCCAGCAATCGACCCATTGATATAAATAATTCCAAATTTTCTTGGCTTATATCATTGCATCATTAACGTGAGTGAGAGCCAGTCACAAGACCCAGGGTGTTCTATGTCTTTGCCTAGTTTTAGCTCAGGGAAAATTCACACTGCTTTTACCTTCCGCAAGACTTTTGAAGATTTCTTTTAGAGGGGGAGTGTATACATCAAATAATTTTTAAAAGCAATGGAGTACCAGTGAAACCAACATCAAAATGTACTTACGACCCATGCATTAATTTTGATCTCAGCAGAAAGGTTTAGAAGAAATTCTTAGATAAATACAAGTATTAACATCCTCACATAGTGCCTAGTTCATAAAATTATTACCGGTAAAGCTTCATCTCCTGTTGCCACCAGCCCGTTGCTTTATTTCTCACAGCTAAGATCAGCTTTTATTTCTATAGTTCTGCTGGGGGCTGTGATATGGCAACCTCTGTCTGTCCTTAGAGATGGTCGAGTCCCCTGCTTACCAGCCACCAGGGCAACACTGACTCCTAGAGGGTTTGCCCTTTGCCTCTTTGCACTCAAGGTTCATAAAGTCACTGAAGATATCTTAATTGGTTTTGCATTTCAGCAAGCGCCACACACAAGATTTCCAGAGGGTTGGCTTGCATAATCCACTGGGTACATACCATCTTTATTAACCAGGAGATAAAGAGCAGATTCCCTCAGACCTTTAACACTCATGACCAGATTAGTTAATGGGGCTTCGCTCCACTAAAGACAGTACAACCCAGAGACCACAAGCCATTAGAGTCTCATTCGCAGTTATGATGCACGGGCATCCTTCTCTTGGGCTAAGCAATAAATTAGGGGAAGGTGAGCCTGGCTTCTTCTCTGCATCTTTGTTTTCCGTGGCAGCCTATAAAAGGGCATTCAGTAATGTAACCAAGGAGGGTTTTTCCAGCCTTTAAAGAGACCTCATTAGACACCGCACATGGATGCAGCGCAAACAACACGGAAGGGTCTGGGTTCCCACATAAATTAGCTCAGTTTGTGCAAGATGAAAAATGCTTTGGCCCCAACTGTCAGCACTACAAACACAGCCGAGCTTGGAAAAACACAAGGTGTGCCCACTGCGCTCCTTACATCACCACCGCTCATAAAAGCGCTGTAATTAAAACTTAGCTGACAATTTGCTTAATGAGGTGCGAGGCCGAGAATCCGAGGAGCCCCCGCATGCGGTTGGCCGTAGTTTCTGCCGTTCCAGAGGGAGCCGGAGGAGCTGGGTGCTTCCTCGCCTGAGAAATGGGGACGAACCGAGAAGACAGCGGAGACAGCGAGAGGCCAGGCCAGCGGCTTTAAATCACCGAGATCACTTTCACCGTAATGAGTGTGTGCCAGCGAGAAGGCACTGAAGGGGTTTTGGAACCGTCCACTTATAATTAGTCGGGTTGAATTTAAGAAAATTGCACTATTCCCCACAATGTAACTTCGACCAATTAACAAACTTAATTAGTTCACCATAGTAATATGAGGTAGGATTTCTAATTCGGTCTTCTTACTTCAGAATTACTATTATTATATAAGAAAAGAATCTTTTTAAAGTTTGTGAGACATTAAGCCTCGGTTGGAGCTGAACCAAGGCTGTGAGTGCAGATCTCTGGATAATCTCTTTAATCCAAATTCTGCCACAGGTTTGCCTTTGACCCATGGCCAGACGCTTGACCCCATCATTTTGCGATCCATAAAATTAGGACGCTGCTGTCCATAGAGGTGATTTTAATGTGGGTCCTGATGAGCACGGCATACTCGAAGAAGCTAAAAACATTCCAGATAGATGAAGCTCAAATGTCGAAGTAAAGATTGGTGCCCAACATTTCTTGAGTTATTCTTTAATAATTTAAAAGCACATCTTCTTAAGCAGGCTCATGCTTTAAAAAAAATCATTAAACACTAAGTATCAGAAGACACTCTCCTAACACAAGATGTTAAACATTTCAGCTAAAAAGCGTATTCTCACACCATTTCCCAAGGCCAGCCTACCATTAATTCGTAGAAAAACACCTTATGTTAGTAAACTTTCGAATCAAAGAACTACTTCTAATAGCTCAACTCTCCAGCTAAATTGCTCAGAAAACCGGGGAAAGGGGATCTTTAAACAAAAGAAGTTTTAAAAGTTAAAATCAGCATGAAAAATAAATAAATGAATGGATAAATAAATAAACAAAATACTGACAAACAGGAGGCAATTCTCAGAAACCGGTATTCACCATCCCCCCCCCACCCTTCTAGAAATGTCTAAATTTTGTAGTATTTACATTTATCAAAGTAAACCTCTTCTTGAGTCAAAATGGCAGGAGTGCTTTTTTCCTTTCATCTCGTGGGTTTCTGAGCAGCATCTCTTTGACATCGAAAACTCGGGAATGTGGAAGCTACTTCATTCAGGTGGCTTTTGAGACCACACGAGGGACTGGGCTTCCCACCTAGAACCAGCAGGTAAGGACCGTGCAAGGCGATTAGCCTGGGTCCAGCCCAGAAAACCGGGTCCATAGTGAGTGGGGAGATAAAATGGAGTTTTGGTCAAGTACAGAATTGGACTTGTACCTGCAGAGATTCAAAATAGCTTATGTGCAAAGATCAAACAATTCCAAAAGTTGCTTCATACAACCATTGTTGGAACTTTCTTCCACAGCCTGAAAGTAGGGTTGTAGGACACAACTAGACTCAATCTGAGAAGACCACATGGGTCACATGCTCACAGTTCCCTTATATAATACATTCTTATGTTTTTAGATTTTAATGTTTTTATTTATGTTTTAGAAAGAGGGAAAGAGAGAGAGAAAGAGAGCGAGTAGGGGAGGAGCAGAGAGAGAGAGAGAGAGAGAGAGAGAGACAGAATCCAAAGCAGGCTCCAGGCTCTGAGCTGTCAGCACAGAGCCAGATAGATATGGGGCTCAAACTCATGAACCATGAGATCATGACCTGAGCCGAAGTTGGACGCTTAACCACTGAGCCACCCAGGCGCCCCTATACTACATTATTTTAATGTTACTTCAATTTCTTAGTCTGTTTAATGTTTACCTTGAAGTTTTAAGTCTTTTATTTTCAACATGGGGGCAGGTAACTTAATAAATATGCTTACTGGAACATATACACCAAGATTATAATTCTAGATAATGCTTCTATTGACTTTGCTGGATGCTTGAGATTGTAGCAAAGTCAATAGAAGTATATGTTTTGGGGTCGCACTCTTGAGTTTAAATTTAGCTCTGCCCTGTATTAGCTGAACCTCTCTGGGCTTTAATGTTCTAATTTACAAAGTAGAAATAATAAGTTACCTACTTGTCAAAGCTCTGTGAGAATTACGTGATGTATGATAAAGGTAACGTGATAAAGAATCTGGCATATACGAGGTACTCACCATATCATAACATGTTATACTGTAAACAACTTGCTGGCATTTCTTATTCAACTTTGTGTGGCCAGTGGCTAGCTTTTTGCTTTGTGCATAGTAGGCATTTAAAAACTATTTAGTGGCTGATTAAATGAATAGTACCTTATTTTTAAATAGGTCTTAAGTCATCAGAGAATACTATGATATGCATAATCTTATGTAACAAGAAGATATTAAAAGTATAAGGAAGTGATCAATACTCAATTCCAAATAAATAAATAAGATTGAAGGATATTAGCAGATTTGATAGAATAAGACTTGTGACTGTAATCCTGAAGGTTAACTGAGCCCATTTTCTAACTACAGAGTCTTCAAATTTGACACATTTCTTCAGACAGCTTCATTAAAATAATCAGTAAAAATGTGTATGGGTAAGGATGCCTAGGACATCTCACCAGGTTGACGAAGGGGCACTTGTTGGGTAAGTATCGTCAACCAAAGACCACCTACTTATATAAATGTAGCCCAGTTTTCCCATATTGCCCTCAAGGGTAGTTTCTCAAAGGTCTGAAGTCAGAGACAAGTTGTGTTGTTTATTTGTTTGTGTGCTAATGAAAGGGAAAACTAGGTTTGCTCTTTGTGCACTTACGTTGGTTTCCCATGATCATCCTTTTCTTCCAGACACCCAGAAACTGTTTTCTGGGTTAGCCATCAATGCACCAAGTAGAGGCCTGCGTGGGGCAGAAGGAGAGCTGTGCTTGAAAGGATTTTCTTAACTAGTACTCTTAGGGCATTGCTACCACCTGTGAAACATGCTGAAAAGGCACTCAAATCATTGGGATTGACTCAGTGGGAGCTACTGGCCCTACCACCAGTGAAGTGGTGATGGGGAGGGAGATGGAGACGAGGGGCAGGAGAGGCACTAGAGAGAAAAGAGAAGGTGGGAAGACACTTCTGCAAACTTCTCAACACCAGAAATCTTTGTGACCCATTTCTTCTGCCTCCTCCGTATCTTCTCTTGCTTCCCATCAAACTGCAGTCTGGAACATTTAACAATTCCTCAGCTTTCTTGTATTTTACCTGGGCCTTTTTGCTTTTAATGTTTGTTTTATTTTTGAGAGAGAGATAGAGAAAGAATGTGAGTGGGGGAGGGGCAGAGAGAGACACACACAGAATCTGAAGCAGGCTTCAGGCTCTGAGCTGTCAGCACAGAGCCTGAGGTGGGGCTCGAACCCACGAACCGTGAGATCATGACCTGAGCCGAAGTTGGACACTTCACCGACTGAGCCCCCCAGGCGCCCCTTTATTTGGATCTTAAGAACTACTTCATGGGGGTGGGGAAGGGATGGGCTTTCATGTCTCCTTTGCATCAGCAGGAAGTTGGACACATGCCTGGCCTACAGTGTGTCAGAGGTAAAGTGTGTTGAGATACGATCCTTGCCCCGGGTGAAAGGCAAGACATCCTCAGGACACCACACACGTTTCTTCTAGACTTTTTCATTCTTCAACTGTGGGATCTTAATAAAATAGTCAACTCAGGTACTTTGATTTATTTATTTTTCCTGCCAGTCATTAGGACTTCCCAGCTGCACTACTAAAAATAAATGGATGAAAAAGAAAACTTTCTTGGCAAGGTATTTGATGTGATGTCTTCTCAAAGGCCCTTCCTGATGTAGTTACTGAGAAATGGCGTCAGCAGCCCAGGCTCAGGATGAGGCTCTCTCCTCACCAGCATCCCACCCCCCAGTTACCTAATATTTAATTTAAGTAGATGGTCATAAAAGGAACACAGGCCATCGACTTGGGAGGTTGAGGGGAAACCACACTTATTTTTATTGTGATTATTGGATGGAGAGTATTTTGAGAGGTTAGAGCAACTGATTGATTTTCTTTACTTTTTTATTTCATAGCTTACAAACGTGAAGCCACGTATTGGGTCTGGATTTTGTAAGTTGTGGGGGATTTGTCATTGAAAGAAAGAACCTCAGAAATAAAACATGTGCGTTTTCTACCTTGCTATTTATTTCTTTAAGGGAGGAAAGTCAGATTTCTAAAGCTAGGGTCTATTTGTATGCAACTAGAAACAAATCCGAGGCAGACTATTCTCTTTCCACCCTTCTCACCCCGTCCCCCATCCCTTCCTTTCTTTCCTTCTTCTTTGCCTCACTTCCTTCCTCCCTCTTTTTGTCTCTGCTTTTCTTCCTCATTTCCTCTCCCCCTGTTCTTTCCCTCCAAACTCCTGTCCCTTCTCCTTCACCTCTCTTTTATTTATTTTTTTAAATATTTTTAAATTTATTTTTGAGAGACAGAGAGAGATAGTGTGTGCAGGGAAGGGCCAGAGAGAGAGGGAGACACAGAACCGGAAGCAGGCTCCAGGCTCTGAGCTGTCAGCACAGAGCCCGATGCAGGGCTTGAACCCACGAACTGTGAGATCATGACCTGAGCCGAAGCCGGATGCTCAACTGACTGAGCCACCCAGGCGCCCCACCTCTCTTTCATTTAAACTTCAAGTATGTATTGTGTAAAGTCCAGTCCTTACTGCAGTCTCTCCGAAGTCCTTCCGCTGGGGCCTCACTCCATCTGTCTGTGGATACCTCACCTGAGTCCATAGTTAGGAAACACCTTCCATTTATCCGTGCGTATGTTCCTTTTCCCCATTTTGTTTATTTATTTATTTATTTTAGATTTTATTTATTTTTTTAGTGTTTATTTTTGAGAGAGACAGAGTGCAAGTGGAGGAGGGGCAGAGAGAGACCGAGAGACAGAGAGAGACAAAGAGGAGACACAGAATCCAAAGCAGGTTCCAGGTTATGAGCGGTCAGCACAGAACCTGATTCAAGGCTCGAACTCATAAACCGTGAGATCATGACCTGAGCCAAAGTTGGATACTTAACTGACTGAGCCACCCAGGTGCCCCTTCTTTACTTTTGCTGCCAGTGTGCCCCTTTCTCTTAGCAAAAGATCCAATTTGAGTTTCAGATGCCCTGACGTCTGAAGTGTCTGTATTTGCCTAGGCACACAGCGCAAACTACTTCTCCGGCTTGGAAGGTGAGCAGGAAATTGCACTGGATGGTTAGGGAACCCTCCCCATTAAAACCTATTCCTGCGCTGTTTTGTGCTGAGTTTCTCAAAGGGAAGAAACCTTTCTTTGTGAGCCTCACATCATTTTCTGCCCTCTTGGCCTTTCTCGGAGGATGACCAGGGAAGATCAGATGGGACCTTGGTCTGCTTTTTTTCTGGGCGCCGCTGAGGTCACAGACCAAGAAGGAATTGTTTCCAGAGAGTTGTGCTGTGACGTTCTTCGTGCAACTTTCTTAGAAGCATTAACCAACTCCTCTTGTGAGAAACATCATACAGTGGACGTGGAGAATGAGTCAGAGTGAAAAAATGACTTTGGAGGCCAAATACGAGGTGGGGTTGAAGCCCTCAGATGCTCTCAGGATAAAGGGATATAGGTGAGAGGCCACCCAAGCAGTTCCTGAGTCAGCGCGCAGAGACAAAGGGCGCCTGGGGTCCCTCCACTGCTGAGACCCTCCTGGGAAAGTCACAGCTCAGGAAATCAATTGCTGGAGGCTTATTTTTATTTGAGCGCCCCAGCATTTAAATATAGAATGCCATTTGGGAAGATACTTCCATATCAAAGAGAACCCGGTTCCCAAAGCAGTAAGAAAGTTTCCAAAGAGGGGGTGGAAAAGGACAATTATCTAACCAAGAGATGTCGTCACACTGGGTCATCAATTCAGTGTTCTTTACTTTTTGTAAAAAAAGATTTCTTTTTTTTTTTAATGTTTTATTTATTTTTGAGAGACAGAGAGAGACAGATTACAAGTTGGGGAGGGGCAGAGAGAGAAGGAGACACAGAATCTGAAGCAGGGGCCAGGCTCCGAGCTGTCAGCACAGAGTCCAACATGGGGCTCAAACCCATGAACTGAGAGGTCATGACCTGAGCCAAAGTCAGATGCTTAACCGACTGAGCCACCCAGGCGCCCCACAGCTGTTCTTTTTTTGATGAGCCTTTTAAAATGAGAAGATGTGCACATTGTGGCTGAGAAGTTATTTTTTTAAACTTTTTTTTTTTTAGTGTTTTATTTATTTTTGAGACAGAGAGAGGCAGAGCATGAGCGGGGAGGGGCAAAGAGAGAGGGAGACACCGAATCTGAAGCAGGCTCCAGGCTCTGAGCCGTCAGGACAGAGCCTGACGCGGGGCTTGAACACATGAACGTGCGATCATGACCTGAGCCGAAGCCGGACGCTTAACCAACTGAGCCACCCAGGCGCCCCGAAGTTATTTTTTTTTAAGTTGAGATATAGTTGACATTTAAGGTGATATTAGTTTTAGGCAATATTTGAGAAATTTTTACTCATTAAAGATAAATGATAAACAAAGTATCTCTCCTTCTGTGTTTCGTTATGACATTCAAAGTGCTCAGGTTGTCTTAGACCTAACGACGATACAGGTAGGTTTTACCTCAGGAACTTTCCAGAAGCATTCTGTCAAGACTCCAAGAAGAAAATGTACGTGACTAATTATGGAATTTCTAAATGAGGGAGAATGTTTCACACTTAAAAATGAAGGAAACTTTTGTTATGGAAAAGACAGCTTTGGCTATGTAACATTGAAATGAATAAACAAGATTCCAATGATCACCATCGCTTTAGACAAAGTTATAGAATACACAATGAGCTATAAAGATATTTAGAACCAGTACCATAGTCAATAGAGTGAATCCTAACATATAATAGTCCATATACAAGTTGATCTGGAGAACAGTAAGATCTCAGTAGACAAAGGGGTAAATGCTATAAATTTAAAAATTATGAACATAGTTAAGATGCATGAAAGTCTTCATAAGAACTGCAAGTTAAAATTAGAACCAAATGCTTTTTCTCTCCCATCTCTTCTTCCTCCTCCTCCTCTCCCTCCTTTTTCCTACATAGCTGTTGGTAATTAAGCAAATATGTCCAGTTCTAATGATGACTGGTCGAATTTTTGTAGATGAAATCTTGAAGATTTTACCTTGTGTTGGAAAGTCAACTCAGATTATTTACCCGATTGATGCTGACTCTGTAGATCACCCAGATAAGAAGAAAACACATTTTTGTGATAAGGGATATTGTCCAGCCAGAGCTCTCTGGGCCTGCACATCCCTCCGAGGAAAATATTCTGTTTCTCTTTAGTTGTTAGAATAAGTATGCTTTGGATACAGAGGTCTAAGCCTTCCCCCTTGATATGTATGTCTTTTGAAATCATCTGTTATCCTTTTCCAACAGGCGGCCAAATCACAAGATTCCTTTTTCTTTAACTATTTTTGGCTCCTTTCTTTTCAATATCAATCTCTAGTAGACGTTTTTGGGTAATTCATATTTGTACTTTTGGATTCCATCAAATGTGGAACATTAGCTTCTCTTCCTTTTTTATTGATTCTAGCCGATGGGTATCTTTTGTGAACTGGATATTTCTTGAAATATCATCACTGGATATTTCTTCTCAAATTCCATACGAATACACGTTAGCCACTTCACCCCAGGGGCAGCAGTGTCTATTTATTTATTTTTTTAATGTTTAGTTTTGAGAGAGACAGTGTAAGTGGAGGAGGGCAGAAAGAGAGAGAGAGAAGGAGACACAAAATCTGAATCAGGCTCCAGGCTCTGAGCTGTCAGCACAGAGCCCAACATGGGGCAGGCAGAGCTGAGATCTAGAAGAAATGAGTCATTAACCCTTTGGTGAGCTGGGTCCTGTCTCTCATCTTATCCGTTATTAAAGGATATTATTAACAATAACCAAATGAATTGAGTGCATGAAGCTAAAAAAAAACAAAAACCAAACAAACAAGTAACCCCAAAGCGTGCACGCACATGTGCACACACACACACACACACACACCCACACACACACCCACACACAAACACACAACCAAAGTACTCAAAGTATTCCGTAACAAAGGACTAAAGGAATAAAGAATCTCTCTCTAGGGCCAATCCAACTCCTTTCAAGCATTAATTTTATTTAAGCTAAGTAAAAATAGACATGACGGATTGTATTTGTGTAGGAAATCGCAACGAAAACAGCAAAGACGTTGGAAAATTGCATTTTTTTCAGGTAATGAAAGGTCATCCTATTTAGCCAAACCATAATCCATCACAACTAGCAAGGCATTGATTACTGCTCTGGACCACATTCATTTTTAATTCCATTAGTGAAATAAATGACAGCCTTTGAATTTTCTACTTTCTTGATATACAGCAATAAGAATAGGAAATTACTCTAGAATCCAGAATAGCTGAACAGGTAAGCCTCTTGCTTCCTCTTTGGCATCCCAAACTATGTGTTCAGTAGCAGTAAACAGCAGAGCCATCTTCTCCAGGGGGCTGTCACGGCAGGTCTTTGGTGATCTGAGAAAGTTCCGTGCCAAGCGGGTCGCCTGATTTACCCACTGAGTAAGCTGTAGTGAAGAGACACTCGCCGCAGCTCCGTCCCCGTTCCTCGGGGCCACGGCTGGCTTTCTCCAGGGCCCTGAAGCTAACGGCTCTGATTCAAACGACACTACAAGTGTCCCGAAGACAGAGCGGGTTTATTTCTAGGCAGATTTATGGCCATCACGGAACACACTCAGGCAGGTTATCTGGCTTCCCCATCTTCTTCAGGTGGAATGTAGTCATTCATTTTGTTACCTCTCCTTTTGTATTTAAACCCAGAAGAGACCACAAACTGAAAAATACACCAGTCTATTTTTGCTTTCTGTTTTTCTGTTTGTGGGAGTAATTGCTTCGCACTCAGTGAACCACAAATGAGCTGGTGTTGGTAGAAGACATTTAAGAGAACAGAGGGGCATTATTCTGACCTCACGTGTTTGGGGGTGAGGCAGATGTGCGTGTGAATGCGCGCACGTGGGAATATTTGCCAAGTTCTCGCTCTTTAGGGGTGCTCTCCACGGGATGGTCTTCTGTTGTTGATAATTACCTCTGTGGTGCAAAGCCAGTCTTATAGAATGATTTCAGCTCTTCAACCTGCACTTCTTCCCTGCTCGGTTTTTCTCTAGATGAAAGCCCCTTCCTTTGACTTCTTGAAAAACCCAAAGTAGTACTGAAAAAAAAAAGTTGACTTTGTTTATTTTAATTTAGGCCACGACTAGGTGATGAGGTTAACCTAGACCTCTTTTTCAGATGTTGACAAACGCTGATTTGCATAATCAATTCCCTCTTCCCACCTTCTCACCACAGCACACAGGGGTGCGTACACACGTGTGCGCATGTGCACACACCCGCATATCTATGCGCTACGGTACTGAATGCGTTGGAACAAGCCAGTTTCCCTCTTTAGGAGAGCTGGATTTTTTTTTTTTTCCTTTGAGAAGCCACATGCAACCCCACGATACAATTTTGTGTGTCTTTAAGTATTGATCTGTTTTTTGCAACCATTCTTTGGCAGCAGGCAAAGAGGTGTCCCCTGAGAAAGGAGAGTGCCTTCGCACAGGGCACCACACTGTAAACAAGGTCCCCAGGAAAAGGCTCCAGAACGAAATCAAACCTAAGTTATTGGCATGAGGCTTTGACCACAAGGCAAACCAGGGCATGTATGTAATATTTGGAAAGCATAAAAAAAATTGCTGACTAGTCACTGATAACAAGTGTGGCTTGTAAACGGAGATAATGATGAAGGGTAATCACATTTCATGCTCTAGGGCAAGAGTTGATCACTTGCAGGAGTCAGAAAGGAATTTCTCTCTCCCAGCAGGACAGCATGATGCAAGGAGCCGAGTTGGTGGAGGAGTCTGGAAGACTCGCAGATCTTGCCTGAAGCAGGAAGTCTTGCCTGGGACAGGCTAGTTCCACCCAGAGGATCCTCTGTCCCTTTGTGCTTTCTGAGCATGTGAGCAGATTTGTATCTTCGTCTTTGTGCTGGGGATGTTTAATTGTTTCTTTGGCTTGGCTGCTTATTGGTCTTACTCAAAAGTTGCTACATGTGGTGATGAAATGCGCTGCCTCACACATAATCTTTTGCTTTCCAGCCTGGTACTCAGTTATACGAAAGACTATTCTCAGAACGTAGGCAGAAACTAGAGCGCACTTTCCCAGTGACTCTCAGACAGGAAAAGAGAATAGATACTGTGCTTACCACACCAGCTTAACTGCTGGTATCCTGCTCTTTTGTGAAAGGCATTAATATTCTCTCTCTATATATATTCATTTTCTCCCATAAAGTAAGTGCTAACTCGCTCTGTAGACTTAAGCCATATCTTTAGTTGTATCCACCTTACCCCATGTGTAAATCCCAGATGCTGATGAGATAGTCAAAAAGGAGTAAAGAGAGAAGGTAAAGTAAAGAGAGTAAAAGTAAAGAGAGCTGAAGGAAATCCGGAGGAAGACGAACCTCCCCCCACCCTCCAGTGCAGCGGAGGAAGTACAGACTTGGGAGTCACAATGTATCCAACACTGTGTCTGCTGTCCAGTGAGGTCTCAATAATTAATCGTCACCAGTTCCGGAGTTCCCTTTAGGATGGAGACTATGTCTTATTGCTCTTTGTGTCCCAGCGTCTAACACCATTTCCTGCACCTGGTGGGAGCCCAACAGTGCCCTTGCCAAGTGAGTGATGGGCCACGATGGAAGCAGTGGCCAGTGGGAGAAGCCAAAAGGAGGAATAGAGTTTTGAAAAGGAGGATGTGGTCACATGCCACCGAAAGGTTATATAAGATAAGGTCTGAAAAGTGTCCATTAGCTGTGGCCATTAGTAGGTCATTTGGGACTTTAGGGAGCAGTGGGGGGAGCGGGGTGGGGCGTGGAAACCATATTGTTAGGGTTGAGGCATGAGCGGCAGGTGAAAAAATGATGACAGTGTGTGTCTCCAGTCACTCTTTTATGGAGCTGGGTTCTGAAGGAGAGACAGGACAGTCGTAGCAAACGAATGGTTAAGGTCCCTTCAATTCCATGGGACAGCCGCGTTGGAAGGAGATATCTTGGAGAGGTCACTTGGCTCCTACCCTTTCTCCTTAACCAGCCTGGGCACACCCTCTTCAGCACCCGTGTGTGTGAAGTCCTTCACGGAACCCCCAAATCTACTTCTGCTTTCTGGAGCCTCTAGGAGTGTCAGTTGTAACTGTTCAGTTTTAATGAACCATGAGAACAAAAAAGAAGAAAAGAGAAGGTTGCTTCTGGAGGTCCATGAGTCTCAGGATCCTTTTATCCTATTTTCTCTGCCTTTCTTCTTGAAATTATGTAAACTACTTTGGTAACACACAGTCAAACAAAAATATTCTCTCAAAATTTCCAGCAAGTTGGTGATAAACTTGTAATGTGGGCATGTTTTGAGGTAATATAAAATCAAATCCCCAAATATATTTCCCTTGGGGACCATAAGGAATGGAGAGGAAAGATCATCATAAAATTGTGCTTGTTGGAACTCACTTATTTAAATAAACTATTAAAGCGAAAGCAAAATTAACTTCCTAAGCAAAATTAAGCAGTATCTCTTTCCCTTCTCCCTTCAATTCTTTTTCATTTTGGAAGAAAAACAAGTAAGTTTAGGCCCAGGAGAACTTTTGATTTCAGTTCTTAAGTTTTTTATATTTTTAAATGTTTATTAAAAATTTTATTTAATATCCATTTTTTTTGAGATAGAGAGTGTGTGCAAGTGGGGGAGGGGTAGAGAGAAAGGGAGACAGAATCTGAGGTAGGCTTCAGGCTCTGGGCTGTCAGCACAGAGCTCTATGTGGGGCTTGAACCCACAAACTGCGAGATCATGACCTGAGCCGAAGTTGAAAGCTTAACTGACTGAGCCACTCAGGTGTCCCATTAATATTTATTTATTTTTGAGAGAGACTAGCGTGAGTGGAGGAGGAGTGCAGAAAGAGGGAAACACAGAATTGGAAGCAGGCTCCAGGCTCCAAGCTGTCATCCCAGAGCCTCACGCGGGACTTGAACTCACAAGCTGTGAGATTATGACCGGAGCAGAAGTCGGAAACTTAACCGACTGAGCCCCCCAGGCGCCCCATCTAAAAATTTTAAAACACTGGTTTATTTGATTTAATATAATACATCCTTCACCACTATTATTTTATTAGCAGGTAATTTATGATATCTCTTTCAATCAAAGCTTGAGGGGTTATTTTAAACTTAGCTTTCGAAACATATCTACCACCCAGACTCATCTAGTTGGAGACTCTTTGGTACCTACCACTTTAGAAGCAGAAATTACAAGCCAATCTACTTCAATCCGAAAATAGCGGCGTTTTTCAAGTGAAAATGAAATATTAGGTAGGATGGATGTAAGGGCAACTTTTTTAAAAATTTTTAAATGTTTTATTTATTTTTTACAGAGAGAGAGACAGCATGAGCAGGGGAGGGTCAGAGAGAGAGGGAGACACAGAATCCAAAGACAGGATCCAGGCTCCGAGCTAGCTGTCAGCACAGAGCCTGACACAGGGCACGAACCCACGAACTGTGAGATCATGACCTGGGCCGAAGTCAGACGCCCAACTGACTGAGCCACCCAGGTGCCCCAGGAGCAACTTTTTTTAAAAGTTAGTCTGGGTCTCAGCATGACTTTTGATGGTAATTGTCTATAGTTTTGTAAGATCCAGTCTACATTGCCCTAGAAACAGGTAGATTAGCATGTGGTTAAGTGCTAGCCACAACTCTTACAAGGCCCAATTTCCCAGCTCTGTTCCATTTTTCATGTTTTTTTTTTCCCTTGCAGTTTCTTGTTTGTGGCCACAAAACTGTACTAACATTAATGCACTCCTTCAGAGACGCAAGTTTCACGAGAAGTCTTTAGAAGACTCAGTAAGAGGCCCCTGTCCAGCTGTAGGAAGGCGTGATTCATGCCTGGATCGGGTACTTTCCACAGGCTGAGAGGTCTGCGGGCGGGGGTCCACTCCCTCCCATGGCTCTGGGAACCAAGTGTTATCATGGGGATCAGAAACCCCTTCTGGTGTGGTTTGGATTGCTCCCGGGGGGCTCACTGCCTTCCTGGATGAGACCCCTGAGCACTTTTCTCCCTGGTTGAAACCGATCAAACCTTCTTTCCCATCCTTGGGAGAGGAAAGCAAGCCTTCTCTCTACTCACTCATTTACATGAAACAACATTTGTTCAATCTGGTTCAAACTTTCACGGAGAGGTCTGCTCTCTGGACTACGTGCTCAGAATGAGCCTGGAATGGATTCGTTCATTCGCTCGACAAATGCTGAGTGTCTGTTGTGTGTCAGGGATGTGGTCGGTCCTGTGGATAGCAAGGTGTGAAAACAGTGTATACAAAAGGTTCACAGCTCAGAAACAAAACTGTTCACCACCATAAACGAGGCCAATGATTACATGTTGAAAAGGTGATATACACAAGGCGCTGTTGGAAAGAGGAGATATGGTTGGTTAGTGGGGGAGGAGAGGGGAGAATGCGTAAAGGCTTCATGGAGGAGGTGACATTTGAGATGATCCATGAAGGACACACAGAGCTCTCGTTCCAGACAACCAGAGCCCTGGCTCTCCAGGCTTTCGAGAAAACAGGAAGCATCACTAAACTATAGGCTGTGAGGAGAAGCAGTAGCCAGGGCAATTTAATAGAGTCAATATCTTAAGGATTTGGGGTGTCTGGAATGAGATGCTCACACGCCATTCTTGGAGCTGACTGGCATCCCTCGAGAAAATTCTCTGTGTTTGAAACTGAGCTGTCCATCCCTTCTCATGGAATTTGCTACAGGGATAGAAAGTAGCCAACTATCTCTGATCACATAGTAAACTTTTTGTTATTCGAAAACTACAAACTGTGATGATCTACTTCAAAATGAGGTTATAGGATATAGAAATTAACAAGCATTTATTATTTTATTTTAGTTTTCAGTAGAATTGTATATCTTTAAGGCATAAAGGTGAAGGTGTGGTACACATGTACATGATGAAATGAATACAGACAAGCTCATGAACCTGACAACTCCTCACAGAGTTATCATTTTCTGTGTTATGACAGAAATCTACTCTTAGCCGATTTCCAGCATTCAGTACAGTATTTGAACTAGTGTCACCATACTGTACGTTGGACCTCCAGATGTACACATAAACATGCAAGAGCAAGTGACAATTGGCAAATGTATGGGATTTTGACATTTCTATAGGGCTGTGTAAAGATGGGGAATAGTGAGAAGTGAAGTTAGGATAGACAGACCTTTTCTTTCTATTTTCTTTTTCCCTTTCTTCCCTCCCTCCCTCCCTCCCTCCCTCCCTTCCTTCCTTCCTTCCTTTCCTCTCTCTTTCTGACTTTGATATCCAGAATGAGAGTTTGCTGGGAGTGCCATAAAAGATTACCACAAAATGAATGGCTTAAAACAGCAGAGACGTGTTGCCTCACAGCTGTGGAGCCTACAAGTCTGAAAGGATCCTTCCTTGCCTCTTGCAGCTTCTGGTGGGCCCAGTGTCCCTTCGACTTGAGACAGGGTCACTCCAATCTCTGCCTCCCTCTTCACATGGCCGTCTTCCCTCAGGAGCCTCCCTGTGTGTCTGTGCTCAGCATTCCCTCTTCTGACAAGAACACCAGTCGTTTTGGATCAGGACCCACCCTCATGATGTCATTAACTTGATCCTATCTGCAAATAGCCCATTTCCAGAAAAAGTCATGTGCATAGTTTCCAGAGGTTATCTTTTGGGGAACACAGTTCAACCCGTAACAGAACAGAATGCCCCGTAAGCAATGGGAGAGGCTTATATTCAACAGAGGATGTGTGTTCCTGAAACATGCAAACAGTTGGACGTGGGAACCTCAAGAGACAACACAAGGATTGAGATCAGCACCTGAGCAGGAGTGAAAAGCCAGAGAGGGACTATGATTGTCTGTAGAGTTGTCTAGAGTGGAAGAGAGGGGGCCATGGACAGAATTTTGAAAGCTTTCACTAGGAACTAACAACTAATTATTGAGTGCTTATTAAAGCATGCCGGGATCCACTATGGATGCTGGGTCACCAGTGGTGATCATAATAGGAAATGTGCTCAGTCTCAAGTTGCTCAAATGCCAGGTCCAGAGGCAGAGGGACCTGGGAAAGAGTAGCTCACGAGAAAGAAGGAAAATCAGGGGCAAAGGAAACCACAGAAGAGAAAGGAGGAAGGTCAAAAGGAGCAGAGTGGCCCACAGTGTTAAGTGCTGAGCAGAGAGCGGAAGCAAGATAAGACCCCAGAGTGGCCACTAGCATGAGCAGCAAAAGAATCATGGCTGACCCCAGTGGAGAGCTGGCATTGGGAGCCAGAGTCCCACTGGGTAACAAGTGTGTTTGAAGAGTCTGCTCTTAGAAGATGGAAGGAGGCTTAGGATCCTGGGAATGTGTTTTAAGATGGGAGACCCTTGACTGTAGCTGTGGAATGGAAGCAATTCAAAGGAGAAGTTGTGGAAGATGGAGGAGGGAGACGGAGGGTGAGAGAAGGAGAGAGAGCTGAGCACTGATGGAGAGAGGTTCCCGCACACAAGTCCAGGGAGGAGAGGGGCGAGGAAGCCGGATGTGGCTTTGTGCTGAAGGAGAGCCATGGGGCTGTGGGAGGAAGTGTCAGGAGGATGAGCGCAGATGGCGATGGATGGAAGGGGCAGAAGAGATGACCCGCAGGAAGTCCTTCCTGTCCTCAAGTCATCCTTCAAATGCTGCTTCCTCGTAACACCTCGTCTTTGAGGTGTCATCAGCCTCAGCCCTCCTGTGGTGCCTGTCTTCTCTGCTTCTCTGTCACACGGGGCCCTTCACTTCCCCACTGCCGGGAGGTGGCCTCGCACTGCCTGGAACATGGCTGTGGGGGACCCTGGGCTGGTGATGACTCCCTGCTGGCCTCTGGTCTTGGTTTGGCTGCAGACCAGCTGGGTGGGCATGTCATTTCTCTTCTTCTGACTTCAATTTTCTCCTCTATAAAATGAAGCAGCTTGACTAAATATGCTATACCAGGGCTCGGCAAACTGACCCGGGGGCCAAATCTAGCCCACTGTCTGTTCTTGTAAGTAAGTCTTTACTGGATGTGATGAACTGTGCCTCTCCACCAATCCATGTGTTGAAGTCCTAACCCCCAGGGATATTAGAGTTTTAAGAATTTGTTAATGTTTATTTATATTTAAGAGAGAGAGAGAGAGAGAGAGAGAGAGAGAGAGAGAGAGAGAGAGAAGGAGCGGGGGAAGGAGTAGAGAGAGGGAAACACAGAATCTGGAGCAGAATCCAGGCTCTGAGCTGTCAGCACAGAGCTCGATATGGGGTTTGAATCCACAAGCTACGAGATTGTGACTTGCTCAGAAGTTGGACTCCTAACTGACTGAGCCACCCAGGTGCTCCCCCAACCTTAGATGTTGACGACCCTGGGAGACATGGCCTTTAAAGAGGCAATCGAGTTACGATTAGGCCATGAGGGCCGACCCTAATCCAATATGGCTGATGTCTTTATGAACAGAGGAAATTGGATACACCCAGAGGCAGACAAGGGCACCCATGGACAGAAGGAAATCCGTGTGAGCGCAGGGCAAGAAGGCGGCTATCCAGAGCCAAGGAGAGGGGCCTCAGGAGAAACCGGCTCTGCCTACATCTTGATCTTGGACTTGCAGTTTCCAAAACTGTGAGCTAATGTATTTCTGTTGTTTCAGCACCCCACCCTCCCTCCGTGGGGCTGGGGCTATGACAGTCCCATCAAACGACCACATTGGAACACAGCCCCATCTGTCCTACGCTGTGGCTACTTCTGCTTTATCATGGCAGAGTTTTATATTTGCAACATAATGTGCTGGCTACTGAGTCCTCAAACTTTTTTTTTTAATCTGGTCCTCTACAGAAAAGGTTTGCTGACCACCACTCTAAAGCACCCCAAAAGCTATTCTAAATAGAAATTATAGGAAGATATTAAAGGCTTCTTTCATTTTTATGTTTCTGTGTTCTAAGTTAGATGCGGACCTTTTGGAAGGCAGGGATCACATATTCTCTAGGAAAGGGAAAAATAGTGTTCACGAGATGTGGAAATAAACTAAGTGTCCATCAATAGATGAATGGATTAAAAACTTGGTGTCAATACACAAATAAAATATTATTCAGCTATTTATAAAAAGAAATCATTTGTTACAACAAATGAAACTCGAGGGCATTACACTAAGTGGTATAAATCAGATGGAGAGAGACAAATACTGCATGGCCTCACTTCTGTGTGTATCTAAAAAAAGAAAAAGAAAGTCACAGAAACCAAATTGGTGGTTGCCACGGTGGGGAAATGGGGAAAGGTGGTCAGAGGGAACAAAATTCCAGTTATAAGATGAAGAAGTTCTGGGTATGTAACGTACAGCCTGGTGACTGTGGTTGACAATACCGTGATTTTGAAAGTTGCTAAGAAAGATTTTGTAAGTTCTCACCACCAAAAAGAAGTAACTATGTGACATGGTGATTGTGTTAGCTAACCTGACGGTAGTCACCATTTGCAGTATGGAATTGTACCCAAACCACCACAGTACGTGTGCCTTAAACTTCTACAACGGCATGTGTCACTTACATTGGTATAGCTGGGAAAAGATATGTAGAATATCGACCAGTAGAGATACCCTTTTGTTTCTATGTGTTTGCTTTTGCTTTCTTTTTCGTAAACAAATATTCCCCTCCCCCTCAAAATGCTGTTCACTGAGCGCCTGTTTTATGCTAGGAATTGTGTTATATACTTTGCTTTCGATTAGTCCCCACAACACCTCTGTGAGGTGTGTACATTTTGTATTCATATTTTATGGATGGAAAAAAAATGAGTCCAGTGAGATGAAGTGATTTTCCCACCCTGAGGAGATGACCTGTTTGTTTTCATAGCCATTGTCTTTTCATCCTGATACGCCATGCTATTTGCAATGTATATTTTTAAAAATTTATTGATGTCTCCTGCGATCCTTAGTACACTGCTACTAATAGATACAAAGGAATGTTCTGGAATTCATCCTTGGCTTGGTGCTTCTCCCAAAGATGGCAACCCTTCTGTCAGCAAATGTATAATGAACATCAACTGTTGGCCAGGCCCTGTTCTAGGTTCCAGGGACACAGTTGTTAGGAGACCCAACCTTCCTGACTCTTGGGGAGTTTGCTAGTTGAGGATTCGTTCTCACCTTTTCCGGTGGCTTTGCACCAGCTGTCTGCAGCTTGTCCTGGCCCGATTCTATCCTCCTGAGGTGACGAGGGCCCAGCTGAACGGCAGCCAGCCCTGGGCCTCCAGGACTGTCACTGCCAGAGCTGTTTGTTGTCACCTGAAGAAGGCCTCCAAATCCACGTCCTGTTGCCATCGCCTCCCTGTCATTCCATGTGCAGGAAACCTTCGTTCCTGTGCATCACCGCCTCCTGCACACGTGCTGGATATAGATGCTCAAATAAGGCCACAAAATCCACAAGCTGTAAAACTCAGTCTTGGGTGGACAGTGTGATCTCCCACAGTCCCTGGCGAGAAAAACCCCACAAGCCAGATGAACTCTGGCTTTTCGAAGCCACGATTTCCTCATTTGCAAGCAAAAAAAAAAAAAAAAAAGATAGAGAGAGAAAAGAAAGTTTTGGCCTTTCTAGAACTTTCCAGGATTTCCTCTGAAATCAAATTAGATGTTGTGGCCCAGCCAAACGCTTGGGCTTAGTCCGGGACCGAGGGGCCAATCACAGCATCTGGGGGCCTGCGGCCGACGGTGCCGGAGCGTTACATGTGGCTGTGAAACTTGTCACGGGCCCTCATCTGACCTTTGGCTGGTAAGCTGGAATTGCTAAGCTTCTCGCTTCCGCCAGACTAATAGCACATTTCAGTGCAGCTTAGGTTATCACCTGACATCCTGAAATCTATTTCTAAGGGAAAATGGAAGTCTAATTGGGAAGAAAATCAATTTTTAATGAAACAAAGTCCCCCTGAAACCTGTCGCCAGGGGGCACAGTGCCTTCCTCATTCACCTGTTGACACTGGCGCTAAGCCACCTCATGGAAGGAAAACACGTCTATGGCTTCTTTATAATTTCTGGGCTCTCTGGACATAATTGTATAAGGGATTGTGGAGGAGACACTGAAATGCCTCTGGCATATACTGGCTATTTCTTCTGTTCTCTCTGTTTTTCTTAAACCAATAAAATTAAGGCATTAATCTAAACAATATTTAAATTCTCTTAACATCCACCGACTTCTACATTAACCAAAAGGTAAAAGAAACCCTGCTAAATTTATACCTATACGTGCTTCAGCGCCGATAATTTACATGACATAGGAAATTGGATTCTGTCCCACACTGAGTGTATTTTCAATAAAAGCAGGCTTCCTGACACCTGTCACAGCACCAGTAAATCCTGTGAAATTGTCTCTGGACTTCAAGAGCTAGACCATCGGCAGGGGCCTAAGGATGAGGTTGTGGGTGGGGTGACTCCAAGGCCCAGATTCTGGGCAGCACTCCAGTGTTAAGGTGCAGTTGAACCCTGGGCCCGTCAAATCTTTCTTTTATCTTTTTCAGAGTGTAGGAGACTAAGCTCACTACAGTCTGTCTAGTAATCTATGGCTTTAAGGATTCCTAGAATTGGCTGATTCCCTAGAAAGTCATCTTGAGGCCAGCCTAGTTCTTGGCATGGCATTGGTGATGGTGGTGAGGGTGAGGAATAGATCTTACTGGACAACGGTTTAAAAAAGAACAAATAAGGGGGGGAAAGAACAAACATAAAAGTACAGTCAACAACTTCCAGCAAAAGCCACATCAGGTATTTCCGAAGTTCTGACCCTGCAACTAGACTTATGCCAACTCTCTCTCTCTCTCCTGTTTTTTTTTTTTTTTTAAATTTTAGAGGGAAAGAGAGCACACACGAGTGGGAGGGGGGCAGAGGGAGGGAGACTCTAAAGCAGGCTCCCTGTTCAGGGAGAAGCCCAACACGGGGCTCAATCCTCCGACCCTGGGATCATGACATGACCCGAAATCAAGAGTCAGATGCTCAATTGACTGAGCCACCCAGACGCCCCTGGCCATTTTCTCTTGAAAAACATTCTTATGAAAACCAAAGGGACCAAGCCAAGGTCTTGTGTAGAAGCCACCGATGGTCACGGCACCTGCTGCCCCTCAGCAGGAACCCTGAAAACATCCCCATTTTTATTTCATGTCTAGCGCAGCATTCACCTGGAAGATGGTGAAGCTCAAAGGAAGTCGCGTTTCTGAGCTATGTGCTGTGCTGTAGTTCAAAGTAGCCTCAAAAGATTTCAAAGATGAAATGAGGTTTTCTTATGTAAATCTCCACTTTGGCTCTGGCTCCTATTTAAAACAAAACAAAGGGACAACAACCGGGAGTTTTGGAAAAGATCCATAAAAACAATTTAAGTTTACTGAGTAAATAAATAGTACACAGTTTAAAATTCTCTTTGGGGATAATTGAGAAACTGACTCAAAGAAATTAGAGATGGAAGAGGCTTGTTTTATACGGCCCTTCAGGGAATGCTTTCCTTGGGTTCTTTCCTTTTGGATTAAAAGGTCAAAATGACAATAACACTAATAATAAATTATATACTCTCAGTGCCTTCTTTTAAGCCGTTTAATAGCCTTGTGAAGAGTGGAGACATGTAGCATTCATGTTTAATGTGGCTCCGTTGGAATTATGACTTCCTGTAAGCCAACTACATCTGATGTGGAGACCCAAGAGTTCAGATTATGGCACTTGACCCAGGGGGAGGGAGTCTGGTCCCAGGATCTATTCTGGAGACAGCTTCTCTTACTCTGATCTAAGTGGAGGCCTAGTGGACAAATCAAAAACTTTTTGGTGGAATCGGAAGGTGATTTTGTAGTTTAGAAATCACATAGAGTAGAATAAATTATACGATAATTATATACAAGGCTATATATATTATCAAATTGCATTACTTCTTTCATTTTCGCCTCTTACCCGATGGAGTATCTTTCCCATCCTTCGTGTGAGTACCTTCCTTGAAGGGCAGGGAAGGATAAGGGACGGAATGATGCTAATGAACGTCTCTACCAGTTGGCCCACAGGTATCAGCCGTCACGTCTTCTATGGACCTAATTGCTGTTAGGATTTGGGCAGAGTGTTTCCCACATTGTTCCCAGACATGTCACGAGCTCTCTCAGGCACTTTGCTGGGAACTCAGTACATACACACATGTCCAATGGCTGATGAAGAACATGGAGTGCTTTGATGGCGGAACACGTGTATATAGAGGCTAGAAAGAAGTTGGCTATAGGTCAGCATTTCTAAAACAAAAGTCTGTAAGGCGAGCTATTTAAATGAATGAATGTAAATGAACACGCAAGCAAAAATAGCCTTTGGATCATTCATTTCCCTCATAATCAATGAATTATCTAATCCCTGTAGATCCCACTGGACTTTGTTTTTATTTATTTTATAGCCTGCCTTTTATCACCTGAATAGTACCGGGAGGAATTAAAAGCAACTTTTTCTTTTGTTCCCTCTTTCTTTCCTTTCCTTTCCTTTCCTTTCCTTTCCTTTCCTTTCCTTTCCTTTCCTTTCCTTTCCTTTCCTTTCCTTTCCTTTCCTTTCCTTTCCTTTCCTTTCCTGCTTTTTTCTTTCTTTCTCTCTCTCTCCCTTTCTTCATTTTCTTTCTTTCTTTTCTTTCTTTCCTTCTTTCTTCCTCCCTCTCTTCCTTCCCTCCCTCCCTCCTTTTTTTCTTTCCCTTTCTTTCTTGCTTGCTTGCTTTCCTTCTCGCTTCCTCCCTCCCATCCTTCCTTCCCTCCCATCCTTCCTTCCCTCCCTCCTTTCTTTCTTTCTTTCTTTCTTTCTTTCTTTCTTTCTTTCTTTCTTTCTTTCTTTCTTTCTTTCTTCCTTTCTTCCTTTCTTTCCTTCTATCCTTTCTTGCTTTCTTCTTCTGTCCTGTTATGCCACCTTTGTTTCTCTCATGTCCTTGGACTTCTGTATATTCACAAAGCTTATTTTTCAATACAGCAGTCAGAGTTTACAAAGTAAACGAATTTCCACTTCCAGCCCTGGTCTGCGCTGCCGAAAGGGCTGGACTATTTGTTGTAAGATGGGGGAAAACATGTTAGTTCCTGCACAAGCGCTGACGCAGTCCGTTAAAGCAAAGAGTTCCCAGCCCCAGGCCGCGGCTGAATTCAGGGACAACTCAGTGCCATTTACCCATCTCGAGGCTCATGTCACTCATCCTGCGTCCCCACATGGGGACTTCCTCTAACTCTTGGCTAACACACAGGAATCTGATGTTTAGAAAGTCACTTTCCTGTCCTTATAAACAATTCTACCATAATAACCTGGCTGCTGGCACCAGAGTTTCATTTAAATTTTGCTCTGCTTGGTTTACAATTAAGATTTAATTAGTAAACTCATTACAAACACAGGAAATCTCTGACTTTCCCTTGATTCTCTTGTTGGCCTTAGCGGGGACCGGCCTGGCGCTTTGGCTTCAGACATTTACAGAAAGTCTTCTCTAAACATTGTTAGTTATGTCAACCTTAATTTTAAGATAAAATATTGCCTTTTGCTTTTGAAAATAGAGGGAAGGAACGCAGTCACTTAGAATTTAGGGTTTCAAGTTCTCTATTTAGGAAATTGGCCCTGTGCATATATTTAAAACTTCTAGACTCTGAGAGTCTGTTTAGATCCTACCAGCTTTTGTCAAACAGAACTAGCTACCGAAGTTGGGAAATGGGGCAAGGAGTGTCAATAGAGACAAGGAAGGTAAGACCACCACACGATGACATCCTGGAAGTAATTGAGGACACTGGGCTGTTTTGCTGTCACTCTCAGAGCACAGAAGAGGGGCACTAGAAATCTATAAAACAAAGTGAACGTTTCGTATTTTGCTGAAAAAGAACGGTGGGAAAGTATTTGCCAAGGAACTCTAAAGAACGAGGGGTAAAAACAAATATTCAAGATGCCTGGGTGGCTCAGTCTCTTAAGTGTCTGACTTCAGCTTAGGTCTCATCTCATGGTCCACGGCTTTGAGTTCTGCTTCGGGCTCTGTGCTGACAGCTCGGAACCTGGAGCCTGCTTCAGATTCTGTGTCTTTTGCTGCCCCTCCCCCGCCTGCACTCTGTCTCTCTCTCAAAAATAAATATCAAAAACAATTTTTTTAATATTTAAAATAATCAAATATTCAACTGAGACAGAGGTTCTGTGATATTAGAAGCCTAGGATTAAGACATTTTAGCTGGCAATATTTGTATAGGACAAAAGGTAGCTAAACTCATCTTAAGAAAATGAGGTCCCGAAGGGAAAATGATGGAAAACTTTGCTTAAGTGTTATTGATATGCTCGATGCAATAAAACTCACATTAAAGTATTGGCTTTGACCACACAAAGACGAGTCCAGGATGTTTAAAAGAAAATTTTCTTTCCCTTTCAAATTCCTCCAATTTAACTTCAGCTTATTTCCTATAAAATAAGTAAATAAATAAACAAATAAATATATTGAAGCCCTTTGTGTGGTCTTTGATCCTTAAGGAAAGTTTTATGTGGGTAGATTAGTGACACCATTTTGGAAATTCAGTGTTTAAAAATTTACTCATTAGAAGTAACTGTAAGTGGCCCCCAGTTTTAAACAAATATTTGAGGTGATCAATTAAACATTTTTTAAAGTCAATTCAACTGTTATAATACGGTCATACGGGCTTATTCTCCAGTGATTTACTTTTTTTTTTTTTTTTTTGGTCCTAACAATAAAGTATGGATCAGAAAGGTTAAGTGACTTCCCTGAACTCACACAGCAAACTTGTAGGCAGGGAAAAAATGAGCTTTGTTTTTGTTTGTTTGTTTGCTTGTTTGAACTATGCAGAGCTCTGAGCAAACTCAAAGGGAAACGTTATTAGTAGCTGTAAAAATCAAGAACCACGATACTTAATGGGTGTTTTTCTTGGGCAGCCTCTGACTGCTTTTATGAGGCTTTGGAATGTGCCAGCAGATAGCACTGTGAACCCCCGGCAAAGAGCAAACCAAACCCTCTCTCCTTTGGGAAGCCGCATTCCAGTGTGCTCCTGAACGTCCTCAGTCAGAAAAGGAAATACCAACTTTATGTTTAAAACAGCTCAGAAGAGTTTGCAGAACACAGGACTTAAAAGAACACTGATCACATTAAAGAGAAGCCTATAAAGCCATCAGATGGTCTCACTGTACAGTTTTGAGGAATCCGGAAGTAAAAATAAAGCTTCCCCTCCCCACCTCGTTGGCCCGTGGTTGGGAAGGGTCTCCTTCAGTGTGGATGTCCGGGTCAGTGGGCCAACGTATTTGAAACCTGGGCTGCTGGGCTGAGGGCAGGAAGCACAGCGAGAAGGGCGAGGGAAGAGGGATTTCTAAAATAACAGTTGAGAAAAAGAAAACAGAAACAGTGAAGGCACGAGGGACCATCAAGCTCCCAGGAAACTTCAGCAGTGAGTAGGGTGGGACCTGGTCTCCCGAGGTTACTGTTTTCAATTGAGGTTTTATTTAATGGAGAGACAACCATCGGAAACCATAACAGACGTCACTCGGAGCTGTGTAAAGAGCAGAAGAAGTAAACAGAACGAGATCTGAGGCAGGGGTCCCCCAACTTCTCCACATAAGGAATTCTACTTGGGAAGGTATATTTAAAATTTTGACCGTGGAGGAGATGTTAGCTGTTACTTATCAGGAGCATAAGTACCAAAGTCAATGCATGAATCTTGACTGAATCCTGCTTGGGAAACAACGGCTATTAAAAAAAAAATTATTGGTACAATTAGGGACATGGAAATATAGATATTTTGGATATAAATTATTATAGACATATTTTCTATATTACATAATTATAATAATTTTATCTTTGGATGTAAATTATCATGGATAAAATACAGATATCCATATTTAGGTATTTGGATAGATTATATTATGGAGTTATTATAAATTATTCTGGGTTTGATGATATTATTGTGGTTTAGTAGTTGATCCTATTTTTAGGCAATGTATCCTAAAGTTGGGTTGAAGTGCAATTATGTCTGAAAGTCACACAAGTGTGTGTGTATGTGTTTGCATATACATGCATGTACAGATGTGTATACACACACACACCTAAGCAGACGATGGATGAAACAATAATGGAGTCACGGAGGCTTCTAGATCGAGTTGGTTAATCTCTGTCCATTCGACAGTACCCTTAGAGTGAACAAAAATAGCAAACATTTATGCAGTGCTTGCTGGATGCCAGACCCCCTTTTGTAAGTGCTTTATGTGCATAATACATTCTCACAACTCCCTCTCCCGAAGCCATAGAGGGGGTTAGCTATCCGAAGCTTAGCTTGAGTGGAGAGGTGAGCACAGTACCCACGCACTTGGACTTGGAGTGACATGCCAACAGTTGATGTCAGACTTTGCTCTTAACTTTTATATGACACATCTGTGAATCTTGATGCATAGCTGACTTCAGAGTAAATGTCGTTATGTTTATTGGATCAAACTCTAGAATTTACCTTGGTCAGAAGTCCCAATTCAGTAGTAGCCTGGGAGCCGATATACAGAAATGTTTGAGGAAATGAAAGGAGACATATCCAAGAGTGGGGCCCCTTCAGGTGTAGGCTCTGGGGAGACTCAAGCGGCCACCCTCCTCGGGCGGAAAGCCGTGAGTAGATACCCAAGGAGACAGACTGATGTTAAAAGTGTTCTGCCAAATCTACTCTCCACTTGGGCCAGTGGGTGTTATTCTTGCAATAGCCTTTGTATGTACATTTCTCAAAAATCCAGAAAGAGAGAGAGAGAGAGAGAGAGAGAGAGAGAGAGAGAGAGAGAGAGAGAGGAGAATGAGAGAGAGAGAAGTGGTGGCTAAATCAGAAAAATACAGAGAAATTCATAAGAATAATATACTTGTGTTAAATCCTTAAAAATCTGCTGGAAGCCCCAGGAAGCAGGCCATCCCCTTTCCCTTGGAGCATGTCCGCTGCACAGTCCGTGTGAGCCGGATGGACCCTGTTTTTAAATTCTGTTCAGATTTGCACATCATTGTGTTGACCTCTCTTGTCTTCTTGTATGTCCAAAAATACAAATCCCTCAACTCTTGACCCTTTTGTGTCTTTTTCTCCTCTTGTTAGAGTGTTTTGAATGGAGTGGAGATTCAGGAATCTTTGCCACTCTTCCTTCTTTTGTTTGAGCCCCAGAGTTAGAAGCTACTGGAACTTTGAGACTCATAGACTTTAAAAGTCCAGATTCAGAGCAAAGTGTGACCCCTGCCCCCTTTCCACCTTTCCCGACACCATCTCATTAAGCGTCGGAGCCGGGTGTCCTGTTTCCAGCTTCAACCTGTAAATCCCTCGGTGCTCAGGACGCGGCCGTGCACACTGTGAGTCTTCTCATGTGGGTTTTACCTGCATTGTGGTTTTCGGTGAAGGTTTACCTGCACATAAAGACTGTGCTGGACTCGTATTATGCTCGGAACCAATAAGAACAGTAACGCTGTCACAGAGCTTTGCAATTCTCTATCTGGTTTGATGCTCCTGACAGTTCAATGAGATAGTAATAGTATAGATAGTATTTCTCCCTGAAGAATGTGATTCTGCTCTATTTCTTCAGGTCTGGGGGGAGATATGACACTTCACAGCAGTTCAATGACCCCAAAGTTGGTATCTTATCTACTTAGAATATTATCAGTGGTTTTTTTTCCCATTTGATTAATTAATAAATATGTATTTATTGTTCCTTATAAATGTTATATAAAGTACTATGGAAGGTAAAGAAGTAAAAAGGAAACAGTTCTCATCTGCAAGGAGGCGTGGCATATTTGGAAAGAGAGCATATACAGTCTTCAATAACGGAAGGCATGCCGGGCGAATGATGTATATTTAAGAAATCTTTTTGGGTCCTTCCTATGTTCCAGGTGCTATGCCAAGTGCTAAGAATTCAAGAGTGACCAAAACAGATAAAAATCTTTCCCTGTTAGAACTATCATTCTAGATGGGAATAAAGACATAATAAATAAACAAGATAAAAAGTAAAACACATTCTATATTCGTGAAAAACAAAGCAGGATAGGACAGCATCGTTGAAGCTGGCGGTGGTAAAAATTTTTAAGGAGGATTGTGTGGAAAGGCCTCATTAAAACCAGAGTCAGGTGAGGGGTGCCTGGGTGGCTCAGTTGGTTAAGTGTTGAACTAAATCTCAGGTCATGAACTTGCGGTTCGCACGTTCAAGACCCGAATTGGGCTCTGTGCTGACAGCTCAGAGGCTGGAGCCTGCTTCAGATTCTGTGTCTCCCTCTCTGCCACTCCCCAACTTGTGCTTTGTCTCTCCCTCAAATATAAACAGTAAAGAAAAAAGTAAAGACCCAAAGGAAATGAGGACCTAGTTATACAGCAAGCTAAGGCAGAGGGACCAGCCAGTGCGAAGGCCACAAAGGACTTCTCAGCTGTGTTGAGAAAGAAGCAGGAGGCCAATCTAGCTGGGGTGGTTGGCTGTGTCAGACAGTAGGAGGAGAATGAACCAGAAAGACGCCTGGAAACCAGATCCTATGGGGCCACTTGATCTTGGCAAGGCGTGGGGTTTTACTCAGAGTCAGATGGGGAGCCATAGATAACTCTGAGCTGTGCAACTGCATATGTGACTCAACACGTGGCAAGAGTTGAAGCAGCGAAGACTACTGCTGGGGTCCAATAATCAAGGTGAAAAATAATGACAGTGAACATGGGGTAGAAGCCCGGAGATGGTGAGAGCCTGTGAGCCGGGACTTGGTGGATCAGAGGCAGAGGTGAGAGGAGTCGGTGATCATGCCGAGCTTCTGGGTCTGACAAATGTTGGAATGGCATAGCCATCAGCAAAGGAAGGAAAGATTGGCAAAGGAATAGGCTTTGAAGAAGGCACTGAAAGCTCAGTTTTGGACGTGCTGAGTTTGGAATGCCGGATTAGACCTCCTTGAGTGGAAATACCAACCAGGAAGCTGAATGCACAAGTCTGGGTTCAGAGGAGAGGTGCAGACTGGAGTCATCAAGTTGGGAATTACTGAAATATACATGATATTTAAAGCCACAGAACTAGACGAGTGTGCCCAGGGAATGTACATAAATACAATCTAAGGATTGAGCCTTGGGATACCCTAGATTCAGGGGTTAGAAAAATGAAGACAGCAGCAAATAATAGACACACGAACAAACCAGCAAAGGAGATTGAGAAGCAAGGGGGCACGTGACTTTCAAGCTGCAGAAAAGTGCTTCTCGAAGAGAGTGATCAATTGCGCCAAAGGCAGCCTCTGTGTCAGAACGGATGACTAGTGATCTGTGGTTGGATTCAGCAAGGTGAGGACCACTTCTGAGCTCGGTAAAGTTGTTCCCGTGGGAAAAGATGGGGTTGAAAACATGCGTGAAGTAGTCCAAGAGAAGAAGGATGGAGAGAAACTGTAGATGGCCAGTAAGGAATTTCAAGCAGTTTTGCTGTAAAGGAGCAGGTAGAAACAGGGGTAGCTGGAGACACAAGTGAGATCAAAAGAAGTTCTGTGTTGTTGTTTTATCAAGGTCAGAGAAGAGCATGTTGGTATGCCGATTTAATAACGCAAGGGATTTTAATGACGTAAAGAAGGGAAGCGAAGATTTGTGCCGCCTGGTCCTCAAGTTGGTGAGACACTGAAACTCGCTGCCCAGGAGGAAGGGCTCACCTTGGAGGGGAGCATCTGGAGTTCACAGCTAGCCACAGCACAGAAGGTGGGCCCTCGGGGAGCAGGTGCAGACTGGCAGGTGCCTGTGGTGGGAGTCTGTGCACGTGGCAGTGCTAAGGTCCTGCTTAATAAGTTAGTGATCACTGATTTTAAATCAATAAGAGAGCAGTTAGCTTAGCTGTGTGCTTTACCCCAGGTGTGCCCAGCTGCATGGATGCAGTGCTGGGAAGGCTGGGTTCACCAGGCTCCGAGGTGGGACCCACAGTGGGCAGTCCCGGAGGGGCGCTCCTTACCTGCAGGCCCAGCGGCACAGGTGAGCAGGCAGTAGCTTCAGCAGAGCGTCAGAGGAGAGCCAGCTTTCTGTTAGAAGAGGAGAGTAAAGGAAGGTCTCGGAAGAAAACCTGGGGAAACAGACGTTTGCCGGTGGGTGGAGGCAAGAGTCAGAAGGCACAGTGAAAGGGTTTCAGAAGATGGCAGGGGATAGAGGGGACCATGGGTAAGCTCAATGGGAACGAGACTCTGGGAATAGGCAAGGCATGGGAGTTCTGAGTTTCCAAGATACCCCAGATCAGGAGTGTGTTAACCTGAGGGTCTCTAGACAGTGGGAAGATGGGGGGCTCTGAGGTTTCCAACGGTTTCCCCTGGGTTCCTGGAGATGCAGAGAGAGAGATCTAGTCTTCTTGCTCCCAGAAGCACTCCTTTGACTCCTGCCATCAGTGGCCTGGGGGAGTATTCTTCTTCTCTCAGCTTTTGGGTAAATGCTGACAATTCATCCTACAGGCATCATGGGCCCCCCACAGACTAGGCATTCCCTCAGCTGCTTTGAACCTGGCTGAGGTTCAGAGGTCCAGTGGGTGCTGGACGGCCTAGTATCAAGCAGTCCTTAGATGGCCTCTAACCAGCTCCAGTTTTTGAAAGAGTTTTGTCCGCCCGATAAAATAAGCAGCATTTTTTGCCCCATGGAACCTGATAGACTGGGGGGGAGATAAGGCATGGACTTTCGGTTTTATCTCGCCAGGGGTGTTAACCTCTTCACTGTGAAGCTTGGTCCTAGAGAACCAAATTCCCAGAGCCGAGAGGGCGGTTGATTCTCTGTTCAAAGACCTCTAAGGGACCAAACCTTCATGGCAGCTTTTAACATTTATTTGCAGGAGGTAATAATTCATTTCCTCATTATTCAAAGCAAATAACATGGAATGTGCAAAGAGACCCAGCAGTGCTTAGGCCAACCGCACATGGCGAGAAGAAATAGTAAACAGGTTTGTTTCAGAACATGGTAAATGGCTTCAGTTGCATTATATTTCTTCTTCTAAAGCACCACTATTTCTAAGACGGTCTTTGAACTATTGAAAAGAGTCATCAAATTCTCTCATTACTATTCTTGGGATTCAAGGACCCCAGTTCAGGAGTTTCTGTGGTATAATTAAAATATATAAATAAAATGTGCCCCACAGAAAACAAAAAATGACATTTCTGTCACTTAAGAGTTCACAGATCAACACCAAAATCGATCATTTGCCTTTCCTTACCATGCACCTTGAATGTGAATGTTTAAGAAGTATGACTAGAGGGGTGCCTGGGTGGCTCAATCGGTTAGGCTTCAGGCTTCGGCTCAGGTCATGATCTCATGGTTCGTGGGTTCAGGCCCCACGTCAGACTCTGTGCAGACAGCTCAGAGCCTGGAGGCTACTTTGGATTCTGTGCCTCCCTCTCTCTCTGACCCTCCCCTGCTCACGCTGTCTCTGTCTCTCAAAAAAAAAAAAAAAAAAAAACCACACACACACACACACACACACACACACACACATAAAAGAACTATGGTCAGAGCCCTAAAAATTATCTTTATCAATGGTGAGTGCCTTTGGAAACAGCAACCCAGGGAAACTTTCCCAAATTGGACTGGGCAGTAGGATGGCTAATGGTGCCACATCAGAATATTCCACTGAAGGGTGGTTTGGAAAAGCATCTATTCATCCTCAATCTCTTATCTGAAAAGGACAAAAAAAATGATAGATAGATAGACACAGTTTTCATAGCACAAAGAGTACAAAATAAACCTTTACAAAATGAACTGAGCTGTGGGGGTGTGAAGTGATTCTCAACTCTCAGGACATAATTGCACAGAGTAGAATATTAGAATCTCAGCAGAGGAAAGGTATGAAGTTTTTATCCTTATAGAAAGAAGGCAGACGTGTAAAAAACAAAAAGCAAAAGCAAAAATAGCTGAACAACATAGATCTAAGGCATAACAAAGTTTCCTAATAGAATATTCCAGAATCTGCTTTCAGAGAATGGAGTAGCCTGTCTCTCTGACTGTTAGATGAAGTGGAGGGGGGAGGGACAGGCCAGTTTGTTGTGTCCAGAAAATGGTAACCTCAGAGTCCCAATGTTTCCTGAGAGAAGAATAAGTCGTTACAACTGTCGTAGTTTGTCAAATTGTCAGGAACTTTGAAGTCACTGAACTCCTTCGAGAGCAAAGGATTTCATGGACTAGAGGGAAAAATTTTGATTTTTAAGTAAATTTTTAATTTCCAGACTCTTCCTTGAATTCTGCTGTTTTTTCTTCTTTTCCTTGTTTTCTGTTTCTCTCTCTCTCTCTCTCTCTCTCTCTTTTTGTAATAACACTCACCAGTGACTCAAGTTTGTTTAGCCTTAAGTGAAACTCTTCATGTTTCAAATTGCATATGCTTGTGTCATAGAAGTCTCTGGAAAGAACTTCACCAGATCTCGAGTCCACACACGTTTAGACTTGGCCCATGAAAGCTTTCTTTGTTTTATCCCTTGGCCTATATGCTTTGCTTTACATTTGCTGTCAGGATCAGAAAGGGTACGCTTACAAAAATTGCTTCCCATCCGCGTTGTTATCAGCATTTAAAACGGAATTCTGTGATGAAATGGGACTCTCCTACACCGATTACTCATAACTACGGGATCACCATGGTTTGGGGTTCCTCTCAGAATGAAAAGGATTTGTGGCCAGAAGACAGACATCACCATCTGAAACACTGGAGGTGGTGGGGAGGGGGGACCATGTACATTTCTTAAAAGTGGTGAAGAGCAGAAATAGAATTTTAGGGGCCTTCGCTCCCCCCCACTCCCCGCCCCCCAAGATGTAGGGCTAACTCTCAAGAAAAACAACTCCATGCCTGGCGTTTCACAGCCAACAATGCCTGCCCAGCAGTCTCCTGATGACTTTTGTCTTCCTCAATCTAATCCCGCGATAAACCTTGTTTCCTACTCTTGCCGTGCACCTCTTTCACTAACCCCAAATCCATCAGACACATTGTGGTTGGCTCATCGCGAGCAAACAGAGCTGACAGTTTCCTTCCTCAGAGTAAACAGTATTGGTACTTAGCCACAGTTCAAAGGGTTTATCACCCCACTGTGGCCGTTCTTTCAGGTGGGCAAGGAGGGTAGGCTTTAGCTTCTAATTAAATTGCTTTGTTCCCTGCCCACCATCCCAATTTTTACTGGTACAGAAATACTGTACGATTACTGGACCAGGGGCCTGTTTTCACAGCCGCCTCTTCTATTTTCTTCTGTTCAATAAAATCGCCATTGACCCTCATCCCTGTTTGATTTCATTGACGTTTAGGAGCACAGAGTTGCATAGCAAAGGGCTGCCTGGTCCCCTGCATGCCATTTCTATGTTAGACTTCTCTCTGCTTTAACCCTGGATCGATTACTAGGAATCTGGTCAGCACGGTATTTTCTTAGGCCTCGCCCCTTCTCATTCTGACCTTTGGTTGGCTGGAGGAAAGATCTAGAAGTGCAGGAGGATGGGGGGGGGGGGGCTCTGCTGGCCGCAGGGAAGACTTGCAGGTGTGTGATGTCATGCCAAGTGCCCGGAGGGACACACTCTGGGCAAACAACGTCGGGCCATCTCGCAGGATTCCCCGACTGCCAGAGGAGGGCTGGTGCTCAGGCTTTCCAGAAGACAAACCGTTCACATTTCCTATTGTTTCTGCAGGCACTTGCTTCCTTCTGTTTATTCCAGTCTTTGTAAACCAATGAGTCATGTCACTTGCTTCTGAGTCCAAGTGACTTCCCTCCTGGGGGTCATTCCAGAACGAGCCCCGGCGGAGGTCTGAGCGGCAGCCGGGGCTGGGGTTTTGTTTGGGGCTTTGTTCTCTGGGCTGGGCTCTGTTTTACAGTTTCTTATAGGAAAGTGTCCGAGGCAAAGACCTCCACGTGCCCGTTTTGCTGCTGTGACAGCAAACTACTCACTCAGAACTACTGAGCCAAGTCCCCTGTGGCTCCGTGACTCCCAGCAGTGTGCCTGGGCTTCATTAACTGGTCAGTAGTGTGCGTTGTTGGGGTTCCTAAGGCAACGTCCATTGCGAGAAATGGCCCTCAGCATTCTCCGGGTGAGTGCTATAAACAGGCAGGAGGGTGGATGGTGTTTAGGAAGCTCCCACAGCGAGTGTGCCTCCCAGGAGGCCCCCCTTCCCTAAGAGGCAGTGGTTTTGAGCAAAGGATCCTGCTGACAGAGGACCTAAAGAGCTGGCGTCACCCAAAGGTGAGCCTGTGACCCATGCCCACTGTCCCCAAGCCCGTGTGCTGCATTGCTATCTGAGGGGGATTCCTCTACTGATCACAGCAGGTGGAAGGGAAGGAGAAAATGGGCATTTTATATGCATGTGAGATGTACAGATAGGAGACCTACGTCACTGTCAGAAAGATGGAGTTTTCATTTGTTCGTCTTTTAGGGGTACAAGGGATTTACCCAGATTTACATTGAACCCACCAGGGACAGCAAAAAATTGTTCATTTGACTTGTCTCTTGATGGGAGGGAGCTTTGAGATGGAGGTGTGCACGGCTCGTTTTGTCCTGGGCCCTTCCTTTTCGTTCTTGCACCTGCACCCATTTCTCCAGATGGCACCCCGCCCCGCCCACTCCACCAGTATCAGATCTTGTCTGGGCAAAGAGATTCTCCAAAACCTTTTCTTTTTTAACATTCGAAAATCTGGGCTGTAGACCTGTCTCTGACTCTACCTCTGGGAAGGCCACATGCCTTTGTATAACGAGTATCTCCCTTCTGCGAAGGAGGGAAAAGATCTTCTTGGGGACTGGCAGAGAGCAGCAAAGAGAGGGTATTTCAGGCAGAGGACTCCAATGAAGGCTCTGAGAGGTAGTCTGTTCACGGAAACAAAGGAGGGCCTCCGAGCCTGGAGGGGTGGGGTGGGAGATTAGGCAAGGTTGAAGCCAACATGGGAAGCGGAAACCAGATCAGAAGCCGCTTATATGAATATTTCAAGGATTTTGATACTAACCCAACAAAAATGAGGAAGCTATGAATCATCCTAATTAGGGAATTGGCTAAATGACGGCGTGGACACTGGCCTGTTCTCACCCCATTGGCACCAAGGCAGCTGGACTCAGGCATAAGCTCGTGGACCTCATGGACCTAAGTTGAGGTTTTTGGATTTGGGGATAACTACGCTATCAGTTTTTGAAAATGTTTGGTCAAAAAACGGCATTTGCAAAAACAATGTAAAAGTCTATCATCATCATCGTCTCCATCATCAATATCACGATCAATCATCACCATTATCAATCATCCTTTCATTAAAAAAAAAAAAAGGCGGGGGACACTTTAACACCAACCGAAAAGAAAATAAAGGAAGGATACGTTCAGAATAATGGGAATTATTTAGATTTGATTCATATGCCTTGATGAAAAGCGGCATATTGTTCCTGTTATTAGTATTTTGTCTCAGACCTGTGAACACTTCTTCACCACCCAGCACTTGTCAGAGTCCTGACATTTGGAAACGGTTGGTCAAGGTAAGACCATCATGGGCTGGTTGGGGAAGAGAAACACTGGCCTCATGGATGGACTTGATGGAGGAAGAGATACTACATTGGTCTTGGGGGCAGTTAGGGATGAAGGAAAAGGTAATGGATATGAAAGTCCTTACTCATGCCTGCAACACGGTAGAAACCCAATAAATGTCAGCAGACACTTCAGTTGAATTTGGTAATAAGAACACCCAGTCTTCATGTAATGGAAATTTCATAACTATTGTTTTATTGATTACCACTCTAGAAGCAGCTAAAAGAGGTATTTAGTTTCCTATTTTATTATCCCCCAAATCAGAAAATTTTTAATTACATATAAGTTTCCCACTACATTTCTGTTGGACTGTGCTCTTCCAGACTGTGCTAGAAATGTTTCTTTCCTAGCAATAGAATTGTCTTTTAGGGTGTGTTTACACACAAGGTAGAAAAGGTATGTAACCATGGGCCACACCACAAGTACCTTCAAATCCTTTGAAGGAACTTGAGACAGCTGACCTACCACATTTTGTCAATGAAATTGAAATGAAATGGTCATGTCTTAATAGGTACCGATTCTCTCTTGCAACATTTGTTCCAACAACAGGGAGAAAAAGAAGTAACAAGATCACAATGTTAAAAAAGCAAGAGGGAAGAATTACAAGATCATCAGTGTTTTCATGACTATGTTTGGACCTGAGGATGGTGGAGAAGGTAACAAATGAGATTCAGGTCTTTTAATGTGGGAGAGTCGGTTGATACTGTATTCTAATTAGCCCTCTATGTCCCAGATACCGGCTAGAAATTAGTACATTTCTTTCGTGACCTTTAAATTTGATGCGTAACAAATTACTTTGTCAATTAAAAAAAAAAGAAGTTGACATATGCATTAGTCCCCATATCTAATTTATCATGGGGTTGGCAATAAGTAATCCATCCATTTAATTATTTATTCATTAAGAAACCTCTAGAAACTCCATATGCAAGTCTATCTGTTTTTGCATAGTATCAATATTTAGAAACTCCTTGTTCAATTTCCTGCTCCTTGTACCTCCAGGTACAGGC